>NW_010224957.1:0-31720 GCF_000690775.1 Eurypyga helias
GGTTGGGGGTGGCGGGGAGCAGCGGTTTTTATTTTGTGTAATATTTATAAAACTATCAATAAGTGACAGGAAGGGGGTAAAAATGTCAAAAAAGTATCTGCCTGTCATTTTCAGCTTAATGTTACCCACTTCAACAACAGATTGAGTAGCTCAATTGCACAGAATTTATCTGATGTTTCCAAAGCTTATTTGCTTGGTAGTTCAAATAATGGCTTACGTATTTGTAATTTAATGTTGCCTAACAACTCTAATTTAATGTGGGACAGCTAAAGAATTAGTGACCTATGTCTGTACTGGGCTTTTTGCATTTAAAACCCTCTGCTTCCTCATGAGAAAAAAGGTAAATTGTTAAGACTGGATGAAGTTATAACCTGGATTCAGCTCTTCAGGTCTGAACTACTGAACTGATTTCAAGCGTGATCTTTTCCATCAACTCTTACTTTTCTATTCTCATTGGCAGTAGCTTGAGGAGTAAGAGAAACATCAGGGCACAGCAAATATGCTTCTTAAAATATATATCCAAACACACCACATGCACACTTTGCTCATCAGTTCTGAATGATAACTTTTCTCGCTTGCTTGTATATGTAGAAATATTATAGAAATAAATAACTATCAATATCCATTACTGAGACCTGTCACTTTTTTTTTTAACAGAGCTAAATGTTAAATATATTTACATAGCTGGTTCAGATTCTCTTTTGTAGGAATGGATATAAGCCTCACAGCCTACAGGGTGTGGGACCTTAAAACATACATAGGATTAGGCTAAAAAGAAAAATTCAAAAAACTATGTATCCCAAATTATCTCTCAGCATTTCATTAGCTTAATGGGGAACATTAAACAAATAGTATTAATAGGAAAGGTAATTTATTTGCAGGAGTATAGTTATCCTGAAAACATTTCCCTCATTTTTTAATGTAATATGGTGTTTTTAATTAGGTTTGAATCTTTAACTATATTTCACAAATCCTTTTACTTATGCAGCCCATGAATTTTTAAATTAGATTTGATTTTTTTAGTTAACTACTTTATGCAAACCCTATTAATATTAAAATTTAAATTCAGGAAACGAATAAAAATAGTGACTCAAAATGATACATTTTATTTGATGTGACCTTGCTGTCCAACTTTTTCTGAAGGATACATTCAGATTTTTCAATCTCTAAACACCACAAAAGGCCATTTGAGATATCCTTACATAAGCAGATGAGAGATGGTTTTCCAAATCACCGAACAGTAATGAATTGAGAAAGGAATCCCTGTACGGTTCTTCCATACGGCACATCACTGCATGAATTTTTTGCAAAGTTTGTAACTTGAAATATAGGAAGTGCTATTTTCTAAAAAGTCAGATTTTTCCTCTTTTCACATGGTGAGTAGTACACTGACTACTGCTCTTCCAAGCTATTATTCCCATGCTTTATGTAAATAGGCATTTTGAAGTATCAGACATCGTTTACAAACAAACATGCACTCAATGTTCGGAATGAAGCTTTTCCTTTGCAAACAGATCCATTTTCTTGTAGGTAAGTCCCACTGAATCCAGCTATGTTTACCTCTGCAAGAGCACACTGCTGTTTCATATAAGCTGACAAATATTTATGTGAAAACAAACAGGAAAAAAGAGGGTGTTTCCAGTTCTAGGGGTGAATATATTTCCATCAGCAATCTGACTGAACCTAATCTTGACCTTATTATATTCCAACAGTTTTATGTAAATAAAATGTCACTGTTATTTTCTTTCAGGGTCGATTCAAATATGCTTCCTTACTCTACAGAATAAATAAAAGGGAAATCTTTCTCTTTGCTTCATTCAAAATTTCAATTCTTCACAATAGATTTTTGAAGGAAAAACAAGTGACTTTGCATTTTGCTCTTGATTATAATCTACTATCATCTCATCAAAAATAGGTGAGAAAAATAAAAAAATTCAGTATTTGCCATAAAATTTAATCGTATTTTCTATGAAAAATTACATTTTTTACTAAATCATGTTTTAATGGGAAAATTTTTACTTTATACGTTTAGCTAAGCAATCACTTTTCTTTAAATACATGATTAAAAATACTTGCTTGTCCCTCTCTGAAATACAGGAGACTGTACCTTCAGAGCCTTCACCCTTCTTAATGGTATCTATATAGAGAAATATTGACTTTTTCATATATGCATTTTTAGTTACCATTCCACATTTCTTATTTGACAAACCAATATGATAATGCTAAACTCAAGAGATAATTAGAGCAACAAGTTTCATGATTAAACTAAATGCTAGTTCATACAATTATATAACATGTGTTTGGCTGATATTTTATTTCCAAAACATATCGAATTGTGCTGTTTGCTCTCCTGTTACACTCAGATACATGCGAATTCACTGATCTTTCCTATCCCTCAGTCTCCCAGCTGATGAGATGGCTTACATGATATATTTATCAAGCTAAAGAATCTTGGTTTTGATAATTTAATATAATGAAGCCTGGTCACATGCTACGTTATCATTAGGGTTCCACCATCCCAGAGATGTATTACTGGGAAAAAAATTCAGATAGTTCAGGGTAATGATGCATTTCATTGATACATCAAACAAAGCCAAGTAATGATGAATTCATTGATATATGATCAGAAGAACATTACATTGGGAATATTTTACACTTAATGTATTATTGTAACAACATCTCAATGATACTCCTATCATTAATGTCGTCACGCCATCAGCCAAGAGGTTTAGAATGTAAAAACCCACACTTGAAGTCCTGATAAAAAACAATTTTAAAGTTGCAGCTATCTCCTTAAATATCTTAATATTTCTTCTTCAGAGAGAAAACAGAAAATCAATTCTGCATTTAATTCCTTACAGCCTGCTGTATCCTGCAAGGAATGAATAATTCCTCTACGTAAAAATTAGAGACAGTCTCTAGTGTCAAGACGGATTAGCTAGAAATATTTTTTTTGCCAGTTTTGTTTTTTAAAGTGAATGTTAAAAGTATCTCATACACCCATTACAGTGCTATTCCACCTCTAAAGGTTGAATATAAGTTCTTCCACAGATCTTCAGCCTGCTCATCTGCTGGTGAGCTTCATTTGCAGTTCTTTCACTCAAGAGGACATAAGGCAACTGTCCTGAACTACTGGAACACGTATCATAGAATCACAGAATGGTTTGGGTTGGAAGGGACCTTAAAGCCCATCTAGTTTCACCCCCCCTGCCATGGGCAGGGACACCTTCCACTAGACCAGGTTGCTCAAAGCCTCATCCAGCCTGGCCTTGGACCCTTCCAGGGATGGGGCATCCACAGCTTCTCTGGGCAACCTGTGCCAGTGCCTCACCACCCTCTCTGGGAAGAACTTCTCCCTGATATCTAATCTAAACCTCCCTGCTTTCAATTTATACCCGTTACCCCTTGTCCTGTCACTACAGGCCCTTGTAAAAAGTTCCATCCCAGCTTCCTTGTAGGCCCCTGTAAAGAGCTACTTGAAGCTGATGGACAAGTTCTCCTTTCTTGAAGGACTACTGGATTCCCAGAGCAAGAAAATGTCTTACCAGTCACTGACAGACAGTGGGAATGACAGGAAGAAATTCATATACAAGCATCTTATTAAAATTTATTCCTTCATTGTAGGAATGGTTTGCAAGAGAAGTAGCAGTGCCTGAGGAAGTCTCTAGAGAAGCAGCAGAGCTGAAATGTCCACATATGGAGTGATGCTAATAAGGCACAGACATACAGGGCTTAGTGTCGCAGACCCCTAGTACAAACAGGGCTCCATAACTAGTGACCATGTGACCACGCATTACATACAATGTAAACAACTACTGGACATCCTGGATAAAATATAGAAGAAAACTATAAGGCAACTGTTGAAAGAAGAAAACTAGATAGTGAAATATTAATTGAAATAGGGGAGTAGAAAGAAATTATTAGATGCTCTTAACCCCCAAATTTCATGAAGAAGAAAGGTGAAGTGTGAGAACAAGTAAGAGTTTCTTTGGAGCAACTCATAACAGGGAAAAATACATTTAGAAAATACAGGAAGACAAAAACGAAAGTGAATCACTACAGGAGTTAAAGATGTTAGAGTTCTGAGAATTCTAGTCGGAAGAGAAGCACTAACAAACACCACAGAAAATAATAAGAAAAATTATTCTATCAAAATAATATATTGTTAAAAATTATTCATACAAGATATATTTATTCCATCATTATTTCTATTCTGTCTTCTGTAAGAATCAGGATGGGGTACAAACATTGTAAGCATTACACCATATCAAATCGGTTAAATATTTTAAGATTTTGATTTTTTAAAGCTAAGTTGGCCTACAGTGTTAAGAAGATTACAGACTGCTAAGTTTCAAGTAAATATTCAGAAACATAAAAGGAATGGTCTGGAATCTAATGCCAATTTAATTTTATTGCAGTTCCACTCAAAATTATGAAAAAGTTGGCATTTGGTTGAATATACTGAAAATTACAGAAGGATGAATAGAGGACAAGCAAACATGGTTTTCATAGAAAAGAGATTTTACAGAACAAAGCTTATATCTTGACAGAAAATAAAGCACCACAGCTGAAAAAAATAATCCCATAGATGTACTCTTGGGTTTTCTAACTCTGCAGTTTGCTTCACACAGTAGAAACACTTATCTCAATCTTTTCAAAAAGGTTGAGGGATGACTTTTAATTGTAACACTGAAGTTATCCCACTCAATAATATCAGTTTCTCTCTATAAGAACACAAACAACACAGCTCACATTATACCCCAGTATCAGTTTTTGACTGGTGGTCAGGAAGTAACTGGGACAAATCTCAAATTCACCACGCTGAATCTGCAGCAAAAGGCCTCACTGTCAGCTACTAAAGAGGGGCAGGGGCTATGTCTTTATTACTAAAGGGAACAAGCACATTAGAGAGAAACTGCAACAGCAAGATATAGTCAGATAAATTCATCTTGGAAAATGAACAAACATTTTTTAAAGCCAAACAGCAAGAGACCAAGAAAATGACCGGGATGTTTGCGAATTTGAACTGAATGTCTTTTGTGAAGATATGCTTAGATGGTCAAGGGGGAAGGACACAGCTAAAACAGGCTGAAATGTAATACTTTGTGACACACTAAAAATCAGGTGAGATGATCCAAGAGGACACTTTCCATCACTACAAATCTGTAAGTGCTCACCTCTAAGTGAGTTCAGAAATCATCCTGGAAGACAGCATTAAGCCACCTTCTTCCAAGTTAAAAACAGCATCCTAATAGTAGTCATTGTCAAGGTGTCCACGGACAAGGAAAACAAGAACAACAAATGGGTTTGAGTGTCTAGTTGGGAAAGTAGTGGAAAACTGGTAATAAATTTGTGAGAGGAAATAAGGTGAAGAGAACTGGAGAAAGTGAAGTCTTCAAGATGCATAGAAGAAAAAGCAGAGTTCAAAATAAGTAAGCTCTTTAAACTGATGGTAAATGCCAGGGTTGAAAAGTCCTATCCTAGCAGTGAGGGACAGCAGGTGAGAACCTCTTCATGATCTAGGAAAATACACCTTTCACCTCAGTGAGATAGGTAGCTATTCTTAATTAGTGTCAAGAGAAAAAAGATTAATAATAAATTAATTTAAAACATAAAAAATAACCAACTATCCACATGCCTTGCTAAATTTTTTAAGTTAGTATTTTACTTTAAATAATGACCATAAATAATGCATAAATAAACTGACTTAAAATAATGATTTTAAATAATGCATAAATAATGAAACTAAGATTATGACTTCCATGTTATCACACAGTAAGTTCTTGCCCCTGCCCTCATCTAAACCCAACCTGTGCCATGATCAGTCATGACCTAAGGTCTGGTCCAATGCTGCTTTAAATCTTTCACGGGCAACCACAGAACAAGAGGCACCCATGGTTACTAGCATCCTCTTACAAAGTATATCTATTTGCTGCAATAAATGCTTTTTCTGTTCATTTTTGATGTTTTCCTTTCTTAATTTCCTCATCTTTTCTATATTTTTCCTTCTGTGTCACATGACGTTCATAGTCTTCACAGATTACCAGATCCAAATACCAAGCCTATGGAAAGTCCAGCACTTACACATTGGGATATATTACAACACCTCTCTTCACTCTTTATACTGTCCACATCAACTTTACTTCTCCAGCCTACTGAGGAAGTCTACTAACAAAGTTTTCTAACCCTGACCTCTTGGAAAACTGCATTTCTTTCAGAAAAACCAAGTCATGCAATAACTTTCTGATGGGAAATTATAACTGCATCATGTGTTTGCAGAGCTAAGTAAACCAGTCAGAGGAACAGATGAGTTTGTGTAACAAGGTGGGGCTCGCACACATGAAGGACTTCATGCCAGCTTACACCACTCCTGGTACCAGCTGCCTCTTTGCAGTTGACTGGGCACATCAAATTACCTCATCTTTCAAAAGGACCTACAGGACTACAAAGGATTTGAAAAGGTGTGAAAGTTTGGTCCTTGTGACAGAAAAGAACACATTTTAAAACCAGTGTAACGGCACTGTAGAAGGGTAGAATGCCCTATTTTTAAAAAGGGCATTAAGAAGCCTTTAGGAAACGAGTAAAAGCCATTAGGCCTAGAAGAGTTCAATTTCTTCTCTTCCACATTATGAATATCTCTAATTATTTCCTGAATAACCCTACTGTTTTTGTGTGCAATCTTGCTGGCTAGAAAGTACCGCAGTTTTAACTTTTAAAATAATATCTCCATAAATGCCTCATTATCCTATTATCTGCTTTATGTTGGAAATGCTAACTGGAAAAGACATTACCTATAACGTTTAAGATGTCATATAATTCAGCTGAGCTTTCCTAAACTGACTACACTTTGTACCCTCCCTAACACACACCCTTCCTTTTTCCTTTTAAAAATCTGGGATCAGTGTAATTACCACACTTTCCATTTTTCAAGTACTACAAGAGACCACTAATCCCATAATTAAACCTATGTTCTTCCCCTTCAACTGCATGTACTAGAATTTTACTTACTTTATTAAGGATCTCACTTTCTGAGCTTTAACAAGAAAATTCCTTTGTTTTATACGAAATTCTATTTCCTCTTTTTATATTACTTGTTTTGCAATGAATGGGCTAAGGTAATAACAGAATCACAATAATTTCACATGCTTATTAGAATGCTTACAATATTTAGAATAACAGACCTTTAAATCACTTATTATAGTATTAAAAATACATTTTCTCATGGACATCTAATTTCTTTGCCTAGAAAATGTAGAGTTCAGTACTGAAAAAAATATTTACATGCTTCCTTTTACACGCCATTATTAAACGTGGTTAGAAATGTTGCAATTAAACACAATCTTCTGAAACATTGTGATAAGACATTTTTTGCTAAAATTACAAGTTCTGTAGTTTTAACAAGTTGACAAAAGTGATGAGGCCAGAAAGAAAAATCAGTATCTACATAATACTGTTCTTGACCTAAAAAATTGCTTTATTACTTGAGTGCAGTTACTGAATGAATAAAATATTCTTTCCTCTGATTCACTGTGCAGGTATACATATTTATCTATAAATTGGTAATGGAAAATGCTTAAAAACATATATATTGTTTTATCAACACATAGTCATTTCAGTGTAGGTATGAATGCATGTGTATATACACACACTACATACATGTAAATATACAAAAATATATCACATAAAATATGCAAACATCTGCCTTTACTACAAAGGAAGTAATTCCCTTGGCTTCTGCTTCCAGTGCCTGCTTGTGGCTAGACTGTTCCAGTGGTAGTGGAAAGAAGGACACAGCTGCGTTTTTGAGAAAACTCATTAACTTCAATTGCTCTGCAAATTTCATGACACAGCTTTAGACAGCAACTTAATTAATGCAAAAAGCTATCCTTTTATAGATTAAACCTAGAGAGCCAGAAAAAGTAAAAGGTGTCCAGGATAAAACTCCTGTTCAGATGTTCTCCAATATCACTTCATTTTCTTACACTGGGGTCCTGTCCCCACTTGAGTTACCTCCTGGTAGACAAATAATTTGTTTGCACTGAAATCAGGCATTCTAAGGACAAGTAAAATTACTATTTACTGCATTTAAACATAAAACACTAACAGTGGCTGGCTTGTATGTGCATCCTGTGATTTAGGTGAATGTAACCAATCAATGCAACCATGCAAAACTCAAAATTAACCACCTTTAATTGACTTAGGTGCAACTGATGTACTTTTGCAAATAGCCCCACACACCACAACTGCTCACTGCAAGCTTTGGGGATACTTATTTAGTTTTATAAAGGGCAACAGCCACGGGACACCAAAGATTTCACATTTGTCACACTATGGCCACTTGGAATTTCACCAAGATATCAGTGATTGAATTTAAATCCTCATCTACAAATGGCAGTATCAACCACTTGAAATAAACGATTTCCCACAGAAAACCTGGCAACTGTCACCAAAGCAAGTAGCTTCAGTTCCATGCAAGAAAACAAACAAGTGTTCATGGAGCAGCTGCCTTAAAAATCGTGATCTAGACTGTATCTTCCACAGTCGTGTGACTGCTCATAAACCTGCACTTGGTATTTAAAGGTGTTTAACAAGGATATAAAGATTGGACATTTTGGATTAAAATAACCATACATTCCTCCCGTTTCTAATTTACTTTTATTCTTCTCTTGACTTAATTCTGCACAAAGTAACAGCAGAGGCTCCTAGGGAGCGGAATAGGATGATATTGCTCACTCCTGCTACAGCAGCTGTGAGCAGGCAATAGCACAGCCCTTTCAGGCAAGTGTATATATACACTATAAAAGTGGCTTTGGGACTTTTCTGGCATGTTTTTCTATTCCTTTATGCTGTCAAGGTGACTTAAAGGTTGTGCAGTGTTATACAACTACAGGGCAGCCATTTGGGGGACATGCAGTATACCTGATGAGGCCACAAGAAAGGGTAAGGAAAATTTACTGGAATCAAGAAAAATGAACACTCTCCTGTTCTCTCTGTAGGAAAATGGACTCCAGCACCTACAATGTCCAAGATGTGGGTTTCCTGACAATATTCTGGATTTTGATGCATCTTAATAACCACAGGAAAGTTTCTGAAACAATAAAAATTATTACAGCTGTTGTTCAAGGAATAGCATCACTGGGTCCTTAAGGGCTGACCCTCAAAGGTCACTTTTTATGACCAAACGAAAGCCTGATTGCATTATTCCCACTAAGTCTGCACATCGCTCTACCACAGTGGAATTTAGTGGAAATTTATCATGTTCTTTGATATTTTTATCAAACTGTTCCCATCATTTATCACCAACAGGACTACAGACACCAGCTGTCTGAAAGTCTGTTTGATTGAAGCAGTCTTCTGGTTTAACTAACATTTGCAAGTAACATATTAAACGCTTTGAAACTCACATGAACATCTGGTCCCAAAAGTGAGAAATAGGTTTCTGTTCTTTCTGAGTTCCTCTGCTCTGGATTTTTATTATTAAAGAAAAAAAGAAGAGCAGGGACTGAAAAAAACCCAAAGCCTCCCTGCTCTTAAAGCAGAGGAAAAACAATAGGCTTAAATGAGCAAACAGATTTCTTCCTCAGCCTCTCATGTTCTCTCAGATTCTCTGTTTTAATTCAAGCCAAGGAACTTCAGGAAGGTATGAAAAGGAGACGAGGCTCTGACATGCTTCAACAAATTCTTCAAGTGTTATCACAGTATCTGAAAGACTAAGACCACAAAGAAAGCAGCTGGTGAAACTCGGGACACTTCACAAACTGCAGACTGATGCTATTAAAAAGAGATGTGGTCCTGCATATTGCAAAACTGTTATTCTCCTTTTACAGTTTTGTTCTGTACTACTTCTTTATACCACCAATATTTTCTGTGGGGGAGGACCCAGGGTATTTTTGAGTGAGAATTTTTACTTTGTGAAAATAATGAGAAAAATCAGTCAATGGTTGGGTATTTAAGTAGGCACAAAAATATTCAGTGTGTACCAAAAGCCTGTAACAACTGTTGGAAAACCCTCATTAGAGAAGCACAGCTCTTCCACATCGGTGATTATTGGATCCCTTACTTCAGAATCAGAAAAAATTAATATGTAAGAGAGATTAAAGCAGTTAAAAAGTTTACACAGTAAGCCAGTACCCAAACTAGACAGAAAACTTAGGAGGGCTCATTTCATCATCTTGAAACTGCTTTTAGCTCACTCCCACCAAATGTTGCTAATTCAAGCCATAGTTTAAAGTAGTAAAAATTAAAACTACTAAGAGGAACACCAAAAATTCATGCTCGGTCGTGCACCAAATTCACGTATACCCCATTACTTCAAGAGGTCCAGCACATCTTCATGCCAAATACATATTCGCATTATATGCACGGTATTGCACACTTTTTTCATCACTGATCCCTAACAAAGGTACATTAAAAATGGGAAAGAAAGAACACATTCAACTTGAAATGTTCATTACACAAATTACACCTCATGGGATTGCAATGCTTACAACTCAGGATGGAGGCCATGTATTTTCTATTTATCAAATTTTAATCCCCAACTGGAATCAAACTTTTCCCCCCAAAAAAGACTTGAAAACACAACTCCTGACAGGACGAGCAGGTGAGTAGAGATTTCATAAATGTACGTGTCCACCTAAGAACATCACTACTGACAGGACCAGAGCAGAGCTTCAGAGAAAGACTCCGGCAGAATGCTGTGAAGAAGTTGCCCTGCCCTTCCTCTCGCGTAGTAAGTCTGCAGGGAACAGAGTCGCGTGCCTCTACAGAAGCATGACATTACCCAGCTTGGTTTGACAAGCTCTGAGTGTGGACAGAAAATGTAGTTCTCCATACCAAGTACTCTGCATATCAACATTCAAGGAGATAATGCATTTCCAGTTACTAATTTCTTTCCACGCAGCCAATGGTGAAGGTCTCAGCATAGCCTACAAAGTACATTTCTTCTAAAGGTCATTGCTACCAGACATGAGCTCAGTGCTGTGTCTGTTTTACAGAGGGAGGAGTTTGGCATCATTAGAATTTAATTATTTACTCAGTACCACCATGTGACTTCAAATGAAATAAAAGCAACATTAAGAATAAGCCTCCGAGATCTCTCCTGAAAATTCTTCTCAATAAATTGCAACACTCAAAGCTATCTGAATATCCATGAGATACTTCTGTGGCCTCCATCAGCACAGCATCTGAGCAAATGATGGTCCCCACTTCCCCAAATTACAGCCACATCCTTTTTAGCCATACACCATGGGAGGAAAAGGCAGAATTTTTTCAATGCGACTCCACAAGGTACTAATGAATTTTCCCAGATAGAAAGGATCATTTTCCATACATCAGCCTCATGGCAGACCTGCAACAGTCTTTTACACCTAAAACGGGCTGTCAAAATGGAAGCAAACACAGAAAACTCAATTACATACCACTCCTACGGAATTTCAGTTTTATCAAACTGTTTTCAGTTGTCTTTGCTCAGAGAAGCAAGTCAAGGCCCTTTAACAGACTGAGATAGAACTAAACTGCAAGTAAGGAAGCATATAATTCAAATTATAAGCATGGCAATACAGTGAGGTTATATTACAGCTGTGCAAATAGGGTGCATTGCTACTGACTCTATAGAGTCCGAGTTTCGATTGCACAGGAGGAAACTGTTTCATCCATATAGCTCTTACCTTCTTACTGTTTGCTATTTGGCTTATATTACTACTTATGTTAAGCTGCACATGTTAATGCAGATATTAGCCCATTGGGTAGGGCATTTTTCAAATACATTAGGCATTCGACAAACAGTGCTATTTAGGAGACCCTTAATTCCTGAAGAAGGTAAAAAGCTTGATAGATGAGGTCAGATTGTGATCTAAAACCTATTACCATCATTCCCAAAACTTTCCAAGGTTAGACCCCGCACCCAGATGTCCTAGTGGCAGGACAATGCCTTAAGAAGGTAAGGATGCTCCCCAGTAAGTCATACTTCTTTTGAGAATACCTTTTCTAAAGGCTAGAGGTATCTCAATTAAACTTCACTGGAAGCTGGAGTTTCTGCCTTTGCAAATGGTTCTCCCTCCTTATCTTGGCAAATGTATGATCTGAACCAGAACAGGGGGAACTGATTTATTTTAGCTTTTTTTACACTTCTTTTATTCTTGGAAGCCCAGAAATTATGAATCACCAGATGCAAATCAAAAGTTTGTTGGTTTTTTGGTTTGGTTTGGTTTAGGTTGAGTTTTTTTACCCCCACAAATGTTACTAGATGCAAAATACATCACAGGTCAGGCAGCAATATTAATCCTATAAATATCTCTGCAACCTCACTGACAGAAATTGTTATGGAGCAGTATTAAGAGCATGAACATCACAATGTATTAGATGCAACACATTTTGAAACCTTTTTTGTTTTGCATACCCAGGGTACCTTCCAGCATTCTTGCAGGAAAAGAGCAGTTTTCAGTAATTCCTATCTCTAACTACTGTTTTTTTTTTACCTCTCAGCTTCCACTGAAACCAAGTTACCTCCCTTTCAACTGGAGTTGTACCAAATGAAATATTAAAATTTATGTCTCTGGGCTGTGATCAAGTACTTATTTAACAAAGCACAAACTGTATTTCCTAAATCCAAATAGAATGCAGGTAATGATGGATGGCTAAGTAAATCAGGAGAAATGAAAGGGGCTTTATTCTCTTCGACATTATCTACCATCTGCTACAGTTTCCCCTCCTTCCCTCCAGATTTTAGTGGGGTTAGTTACACAGCAGGAAGAATAAAAAATACAGATTCATAAAAAAAAAAAACAGTATGGTAGACAGACAGCAATTTACTAGAGAAATACAAAAGTTCTATACCTAACTCCTTGTGGTTTTAGGGCTCTGGGTGAAAATTTTTGCACAGAAACCTCATCTGACAGGACACTAGGGGGAGAGCCCATCCTCTTCGCACAGATTTTCATGTTTTGACTAGAAATTTTTGTCAATTGGAAAAAAAAATCTAGATGGCAGATAAGGCTTTTCATGAAGGCTGTTGTGGACAAGGATGTAAAAACTTAGTAGTTTTTATTAATTAGTTCAGTCAGAAACTCTTAACAGGAACAGTCTAATCTTACTGCAAGGATCACACAAGCTCCACGAGGAGATACTGTTGACTTTCTTACTGCCCCGTAATGATACCGTATGAGCATTTCAGTGTTCACACAGGTTGAAATACACATAACCATCCATGCATCTATGCCTCCAAGTAGCACAGAAAAAAATAAAATTAATGGATTGGCTGTTGAATTTGGAAGGAAATCAGTGATCTAGGTAATGCTGAAAAAAGCAGCACTTCATTATGCACAAAAGCTCACAATTGAAAAATAAGCATGAACACTCAAAAAGAAACATTCTTCTTTAAACTTGAAGTTAACACCTGATTTGTGAAGACTCCTAATTAACTAACATTTCCACAGATACTACTACAAGTTGAAGACACAGCAGGCAGCAGGCACCCTACAGCACGCAGACAGGGCTGTGGACATGCTGGCTGCCGGCCCAGTTACAGCCCCGGCACAAACCGAGCTCTGCCTGCCCTTCCCACCGCAGCGCTCGTTCAGGCTCTACCCTCTGACCAACCACCGATTTTTTCACAGAACATATGGGGATTGAATGCCATCAAAACTTCTGTCAAATTCGGACGGAATTAGCCCACAGGTTTAAAAGCTTTGAGAGTATAGGACACAGAGTGCAACCGTATGTGTCAGCTCCTCAGAAAACCACGCTAGGGATACTGCAGAAATTGAAGAGTTTTAGAGATAACCAAGAAAATCCAGTGCAGGAATACAAAGACGTCCTACTTCAGAGCTCGTAAGAGACAGCACACTAAGCATGATACGTTACACCAGGTCAAAGCAGCTTAATCTAACAAGTCACATCATCATTTTTCCATTTAGCAAGCATCCATATATACACAGCAGGTATGCTAAAGATGGACAGAGAAAGGCTGGCATGCCTGACACTTTCCAACAAAGAAGAAAAGCCTTCTCCTCCAAATAAACGGGTAAGGGCAGAAAAGGGGTTTCTCTCTCAAACCTACTGACATGGCTCCTTTCACAGTGAGCCTTTCCAACAACTCGTCAGTATTAGCTTCAGACACAGATGACCGTGTTGCTAGACATTACAGTATATTGTTTAAGAAATCAGCAGTGTGTATGCTCACTTTTAATCCATGCTTGAGAGGTACTGGGATTCCTACCTCAGTAGGAATCCAGGATTTCCCCAAACAAGTACTTACAGTCAGGATGGTCAGTGCAACAGGTCTGATCCGTTCCCAGTACTAGACTGGGATCACATACATAGATGTTACTGGCAGATAAAACAGGGGAGCTACAATCTCTCTGTGGGACATGGGGACTGTTATGCAGAGCATCATTAGCTGAGGGGCTTAAAGGGGAAGGAAGGACTTGAAGCAGGAAGATACTTCATCTTCTCTTAATGTCCTGTCATCTGGGTCTGAAAGGCAATGATCATTAAGTCATTTTTTAATGATGGTGTATAGTAGCATCTGGATTCATACCCCTGAACTGAGAAAACAGGAAAAAAACCCCAGCCTGTATGAAGATTATGGTCTGTAGAAGGAAAGGGTGTTCATATAATTTAATTAAAATAATGAAAAAAGACAAAATTGATCTATTTAACTTTTAAAATATTCATAAACTACCAAATCCAGAGGGTCTATGCGCAAATAGCAAATAAATTACCACAAACAATTATTAAAGCATAAGACAGCAACGATTTAAAACTAGAAAGGCATCTAAAATGAGTTTCTCAGGCAGCTGCTTTTTAAAAAGTTAAAGAATCCACAGATGCAACAGACAATGAGAAGCAAAGCAATCAACACAGGAAAGGGATAAAGGACACAGAGCCCTTCTTGTTATTCAAGCTTTTTATAAGATATGAATAACACATTATTTTAAAAACCTTATCAAGATATACTATTAGCCCAATTTCAGAGTTTTCTCTAATAAACTATTTGAAGTGTTATTTAGTATTTTAGTGACTTTGTATTTCTCTGTAGCTTAATTTCCTTCTTCATTAAACAGCATCCTGCTTTTGTTCTTTGATGAAATTTTGTGCCTTCACATTGTTGGAGAAAGATAATACATTTTCTGGTTTTTATAATCTTCCAGAATTTATCTCCCAACTTAAGAATTATAAAATGCACTCAAACAGCAGCAGTGCTGTTTCCATCAGGAACATTCAACAATTAAAACTAAGCATATGAGAAGATTTCTCTTCTCATGAAATGCTCTACAGGATACAGAGGAACAGAATTTCTTCACACAAGGTGCCTATTACAAAGTCTCACCAGACCCATAAATTAGGGCAATATAAGTATAAAAACAAAAAAGCCAGTTTAAAGTCAGTTTCATAAGTCTGAAATACTGGAATACTGTGTGTATGACAAAGAATGGTATCAGCATTTGTATTTATTACCTATGATACAGCTAATAAAATGCACTATAATTAGCTCGCTATGAAGAAAGTGAAAAAAGAATATGGGAAACAAGTCAGTATTAGAGAACTTTGTAATAAATGAGGGTGATGGTTTTCAACAGCAAATGTCTTGAACCAACTGCAATCAAAAAACCAGTAATGATAATTTAATAAAATACAGTTTTCTAATTGTGTTTGTCTCTCTCTCCAGTATTATACCCAAATTAAAGAGCTTAGCATTCCTCTTCAAAGGGGGGAGAGGAGAGAAAAGAAGAGGAAAGTAGCTTCTTGCTTGTGAAAGCTGAATAATCTGCAGAGGAATAGGAAGTTCAGAAGAAACGAAACTTACATAAAAATTTGCCATAATGACAATTCAAAGTATCAACAAACAGACTTCAAAGGATCATAAGAATGACTGAACTTTTTTCATATTTTACACTAACTTGTAACTCTTTCACTGGCTTCTAAATTGAATAAATCAGAGATTCACATGTTAAAGTCTACGTGTACAATCAAAAAGCACTTCATGAAAAGCACAAAATACCATAAAACTCATGATAATATCCTAAGAGCGGTCACTGTGAACGTCCATCTGAGAAGGCATCCCAGAGGCCATCGTTTGCCTCCTGGTGCTATTTTTACGTCATCACCATTAGGGCATGTGTACAGAATATCAACATATTTCTGGCATCGCAGCAACCCACGTCACACACGCCCCTGTTGGACCCCTACACCCCATCTATCAGGGCGAGCCAGCCAGTGGGAAATAGAGTGTGCACATAGAGATGATAATTCTCAACACACACTTAATGTCATGCTCTCTGTGGAAAAAGTTAATTCTTGATTACACCCCACCTTGAAACCATTCTAGATTTCTGTCATCTCCTAAACACTGCCAGATCAATACTTTGTTTTCTTCTTGTCACAAATAAAAAATGCAACTGATACAGCTTTACACGGAGACTGCATTAAACTGGAATAAGGCTTATAAAGATCTTCAAATAGAACTGGCTTGCAATTACTGTTATTCTGGCTTGGAGGCACATCACTGGCCAGATGAATATTGGTTCCTGGAAGTTAGATGCTCCCAGTCTTTTTCATCTTTTCCCCAGACACAAACATAACTGAAGTCTGGCCAGAGAAATGAGCATAGTTCAGGTGTTTCTTAGTTAAAGATGGCCCAATAAAGTCAACTCAAGTACACCTGTGTGCACTGACAAAGATAAGTCTATGATAAGCTGTACAGTCCAAAATTTGCTAGCACTGTAACAAGCAAAACAGTGGTACTGTCAATAGCAATCACTATAAAAATTCAATAATTCAGATATTTTTATGGGACAGTGCTATGTCTCTAATTACAGAACGGTAAAAGGATCAGAATAAAGTAATCCAGCTTCTTTATTTCTGTAAAGTTTAAAAGATCAATGGAGGCTTAAGTACAATTTTCTAAGGTCACTGAATAGGAAATAAAAATATCAGGAGCACAAAAGTCTATAAGAAACTGTTCTTGAAACACTACTTGAACTACAAAGAGAGATGCACTTTTTCCTCCAGATTTTGTTTATTATAATAAATATTTTTATCCCTTTTACTGCTCGAAGTTCAGTGCAGTAATACCTACAATTGCCATTAGCTATTTTACAGACTCCTCTGTGTGGAAAATATGTTCTTTCTAGTAGGCTCCATCAAGAGAAGGACCATTTTTTTCAACATTACCTGTTTTTCCCTTAATCTTAAGAGAATCAAGAAAATCTTACATATGTATTTGTCATAATACCTGATTCTTACCAAAGGGAAATGATTGTGTATATTCAAATATTTTAAAGTGACTTTAAAATGCCAACTAAGAACTATCTGCACCAAAATTACCCAACCAGTTAATGAAAAAAAATACAAAAACAAACCCAAAAGGATTTGTGTTGCAAATGGTTTGAGTTGGCTCCCAAAAACAAACAAGAAAAGCCCAACACACATGCACACAAGCCAGATTCCTTAAATGTGGCCTTAGCCTTCATGGTAAATCAGAGAGATTCATTCTTCTAAGACTTGCACAATTGGACTGGCACAATAAAATGATTTTGCAAGTGAAAACAGCTTTCTGTTTTACAAAATGGAAAGTTGCCTCATCAAAATGAGGAGAGAGAATTGAAGGTCAGAAGTGTGATTCATCTTCCTAAGGCAGAGTCACATCGAACAGACCTTGAAAGAGTCAAGTAGTTAGTTACAGGCATTTGAAAGAGAAAAAAAAAAAAAGAAAAAAAAAAAGAAAAATCGCATAAATGAAAATTGTATGAAAATAAGTACCAATTGTCTGTCTGTTTTGGGAGCTATTGTGCCTTCCACAGTGTATCGCTAAGATGGGTGATTATAGCAAATTATTGTAGAAAACATCTATGGAAGTTTTGAGAGGGACATTGATTGGTTAGTAAGTGTACAAAAGATGAGGAAAAGACAGAAAATGAATAGCAATAAAGAGATGGAATACATTAAAAAAAAAATAAACAGAACACAAAGAATCTCCTAAAGTTTCTTTTGTTCAACATTAATCCTAAGAGGTGAAGGAAACTGTCAGACATCCTTCTTAGCCCAGGCACACATTTTTTTGTTTTCTCGTTACGAGTGAAAAGCCAATCCTTCCCTCTCCCTGATCCGCTCTCGGCAAACAGTAGTGCTGAACCAAACTCCCAGTCAAATCAATGGAAAGAGTCCCAGTGACCGCAGGGAAAGTCCTTGGGCATCCATCAAGTCAGCTGTCTTTTTTTCAAACCTTCTGTCTGTAACCATCAGCCCCATGGAGACAAACAGATGTAGACATGGAATGGGAATGATTACCTGTGTTCAGAGCGCAAAGACACCACAGAGTAACTGAAAGTTGATCAGTTCTCACAAAGCCAGGTCACAGCATCTGTATGGTGTAGACACATTTGGACACAGTGTGTAGGGAGCTCAGCCTTAGGTCTGGTTCCTACACAGCCTTTCAGCCACCTTTGCATATTATTAAACAGCAAGGCAGGATAAAGTCTGTAGATGCTCCAGCTCAGAGGCATAGCTGCTAGCATACTTGACAAAAGTCATCGATTCTTTTACAGTGCCAATGCACGTGGACAATGGCAGCTCTAACACCTTCGGTTACTGTTTCTTATCTGCAAAAGGAGTACCACCAAAATATTTGTTGGAAAGTAGCTAAAAACCTCTTGGTTTTGATAGGAAGATTTAAGATGGATGCATTATCCTGCATTCATACTCCTTTATAGAACTTCCATTTCACTTTTACTGTCTCAATCTCTTCTCAAATCTCTCTCTGCATCATCACATATATTCTGACTTACTAAATGCATTAACTTTGTCATGGTCTTTATACCACAGGTTTCTCAATGAACTTTAACAGATTGGTTTTAACCAATTTAATCTGAATTGAACTGGCTTCTGGTTCATACACAGTACATGCAAGTTTATTAGACTGAGAAGAGTATGGTCAGCAGAAAAGGGCATAATCCCTTCAAACAGCCTGAATTTGAAACCAGAAGTGTTATTTTCCAACACTCTTTAAATCAAAAGTATATTTCTTGGAATTTTTTTATTTTTTAACATTTACTTAAAAATTAAACTCAGTAACCTAACCAGGTTTGCTTTGTATTTTTATTTGTAAACCTATTTAGTGTTCAAAATTTTCAGAGTAGCAATTGTTTTTTCATAAAAAATTATATATTAGTACAGTAAGCACAGTATCACCTGGTAAAGCTTAAAGAGAATTTGATGTTATCAAATATGTTTAATCATGACCTGTTATATAAAATATCAAAGATGTCAACTTTTGTATAATTGGTTACAGAAAGCTACTGGTTTATGCAATGCACATGATAGGATGTACAACCATATGCACAATGTATTTGAACATTATTGTGTTCCACATATATCGTGATATACTCAAAAAAAGGTTTCCATATCAAAGTTGTTTTCTTTGAAACAACAGAATCCTATATAAATTTTGACTACTTTAATTGTATGTATTATGGTACAGCCTAAAGGCACACCTAATGGTGTTTTCTTCACTCCTGTTCCTTCACACAAGAAAACATTCCACTCAAGGTCTTCCAAGGTAAGAAAAGAATGATACAAAGCACAAAGGAAAGAAAAAGCTTAGAGGTTGACACTTTAATGAAGTCACTCAGCAGTGGAAGTGAAAGGGAGATGCTCCTCTGTATTATAAATATTTGTTTCTGGTAATTGAAAATATTTGCTGTCAAAGTAGGTAGGATGAGGAGTCAAAAATACTTTCCCAAATTTTGAAATATCCTGGCTTAATTTCACTAGTATATATATTTTTTTTATAACTTCTAAGCTGTTTCAAACCTTTTCAGTGATGAAAGAACAATAACTAAGATTTAAGATTTTTGATTCTCAGTCAACTCCACTGAGTTTATGTGGACATCGCAAATGACTCAGGCTTATAATCTATTTCTACTTTTCAAAACTAGTTTCTCCTCAGCCATAAATTATTCTTTTCAAATCATGCTTCAGAGTCATGGTGCATTTTAGGATTTTATTCAGTTTCTAAGTGTTTAGTAAGTACAAGAGCTCATGAAACACTCCTGTACAGCAAAGAAGACAGAATAAGTTGAACAAAATAGGACAAAATGCACATAAAGCATTCTTGTTACATGCTAGAGAATAAGCATTTTCACAGCATGTTAATATCACTCTAAAACGGTATCAAAGTGAAATAATTCACTCTTATGATGAACCTTCAAATGAAAACAGTGTGAAATTGAATCACTCTTCTTACAGTCTAAATACTTTAATCTCATTGAGCCACAGATGTGGCATTCATAACATTGTAACGTTATGCCTGTATCCCTCAAAAGGTAACATCTGGTGAGATCTCCCATTCATCACTCCTTTTGCTGTTATTACAGCATTAAGACCACAAGAGTACTATCTCCAGCTCATAATGAGAACTGGTGAAAATTATTTCTTTTTCCACTTTGATATCACCTTTGTCATAGCACAGATTAAGTCTGTGTCATTTGGGAGCATATATAGTTACGCTACTTTAAGAAATATGTTACCTATGCAAGACTACTTTGACTTTTCAGTATTCTGGTATGCGTCGTTCCTTCAAAGCTCCTCTATAACATTCCTTAATAAGGCTACTTCTCTTTTAGATATCAATTAATGAATATGAAGCTTGAGTAACAGCTCTGTAAAGCAATGAAAAGGCTGACAGTTGATTCAAAATGAGGGTGGAGTGTATTCTGAATGTCTGCCCAGTCTATATGTTCCCTATGGGATAATAAAGCAGTTAAAAGACAGAGCAGTGGAATGGCTACTCAATCAAATTACAGTGTGTAGAAAAGGTCAAAGCAGTAGAGCACAATGATATAACTCACAGATTATACAAGACATTAAAATTCTGATATGACATTCTTTGGGAGAAAAAAAAAGATTATAGCAAGGACAGAAAATGGCAGGACATTAATCCATTCCCATGACAACTTTTGTACCCAAATTAGAAAATGTACAACTGCAACCTTTGGTACGTCTTTGCTAAGACTGGCTACATGGCTTAATTTCAGACATTACATATTAAATCTCTGTCATCAAGTTCTGCTTATATTTACTGGAACTGGGCGAGGGGATGAAGTTGAATGAGACAAGTTACATTTCTAAGAATATACCTAATTTCATCATGTCAGAGCCTTCTATTTCAAAAAGCAATTGCATGTGCCCTGTAAGCGCCTGAACATATACAGATACATGTTTAAATTGTACATAGCAGACATGCGAATAAACACACATGAATGCATAAAATTGTGTTAATTAAATTATTATTCGTATCTCTGTAGGACCTAAATTTAGCGAAGCTTAAAGAATCCTCACATTTGCTATAGAAGAAGCAAAGGAAGACATGGTCACCTTCACCCTAAGAGTTTACAGATCTAATGTTAAACATGACATGACAAGCGAGTGGAGCAGATGGCAGTAACAACTGCAAAGACAGTATAAATGCAAGGTCCCAACAGCTAGTGAGGAGCCTGATCAAAAGTAGACAGAAATCAGCATGAAGATTCCCACTGCTTGAATGAGAATCATATCAAGTCTTTGATGACTCCAATTATTTTCATATCACTCAGTATTTTATTTTTGTAACTCAAGAAATGAATACTACACCAAACTGTGGCTCATCCTAGCCATCACCATTCGACAGACTTCACGTGTGTCACAACAGAAAAATGGTTTGCAAAACAATTACAGAAAAAATTAGTGGCAGCAGTAGGCTGTTGATGAGAAATTTGCAGGGGCAGCAGCTATGGTTAAGTCCCCTTTGCCTGAAAGAAACATGGAAAATATTTTGGATAAGATAATTTCTTTAAAATTCAGAACAGAAGGAAACAGTAAGTTTCAGTCGTAAATTTACCTGAAACTACTTTGACGTTTAATACACTTAACATTCTCAGAACCGTTATCCAGGGAATACCTAAGTCCAGCTTTTCATTAACATTAAACCATGTACCTTCATCTTTGACACAGCAGTAGCATTAAAGTGGGTTATAAAATTTTAAGTCAAAAAGGACATAAGCTACAAAGGGACTCCTCTTTTCTGCCAGCGTGACAATCCTAATACAAATGTAGATTTTAGATTCCATTATCTTTGGTGATTAAAGGTCAGTTTGTACATACAGAAACTAGTTTCCAAGTGGTTTGAGTTCATGCCCTTACATCATGAAAACTTCCCTATGGGGAAAAAGTCACGAATATAACCATAAAGAATATTGTGTTTGATGATGTAACATGCCAGCTTTATCATTTCTTCCCTGTCTGCAGAGCCACAGCAGGTGAAATAGTTATCTGTGTGTTTTGCAGCCAAATCTCAGAGGCAGGATTTCTTGTTCCAGACTTTCTGCTTAGCCCATGACTGAGATTTATTTGCTCTTATTTCTTGTCATCCTCTTTTGTACTTCAGAGCCAAATGAGCCTGCACTGTAGCTCAAATGTTTAGGCTGGCAGCTTCAAAGATACACTCTGCTAAGCACTGAACTGCAACATGGCCTTTACAAGGACGTACTACGGTAGTATCACATAATTATATTTTCAGGCTAAATATTTAAAGACTTTTTCAGGTTTTTACAATTTTTAAACATTTGAAACCTTCTTGCTTATGTAGAATATACAAGAGAGACTGGGATCCTTTATTATAAAAACAGCAAATCAAAGTAATTTGTTCTACTCTTGCAGCTTGCATCCCTAGTTATTAACCGTATTCGCTGCATAGCATACTCCAGTAACTCAGCTCAGAACAGCAAAGAAATGAATTAGAGAATAATCTAATTTAACAACTGTTTAAATATAAAAATCAAAAAGTCACAGGAGAATTTATATTCAGGGGAACATGTGGAGGTCATCTAGTCCAACCTCCTCCTCAAGGCATGTCTAGCTTCAAAGGTGGATGCAGTTGCTGGGGACCTGAATAAAATACGCATAGGTAACACCCAGGACTTCGCATTTTCAGGCAAATGTTAGGCTATGGTCTTAGGATCCCTGTTATGTTCTCTCTGGCCCCTAAGTATATTTCATGGTTTTTTCCAGATGGTAAGACAACCTCAAAAGCTACCTTAGCTGGTTAAAAATCCTGGTCAGTCTGTTTCCTGTTCGGCCTAACAGAGGCTGGAGCTTGATTAGTATGTTTAGTAGCAATTACATTACGCATTATTAAGAATACTGATAAAGCAATGCTGTCACAGCTCTCGTCATCAGAAACCCATTCTAAAAACAGATGAGCCCACCAAATTTAAAAGCCAACAGTTTTATCAGATCGTACATGTATGCTCAGGTAAACAGCAGTAAAAACACTGCCTGAAAAAAGTAAGTCAGAGTTGCTACTTCAAAGCAGCCATACATCTCCAGATGATCCCATCAATGCACTCAGAAGCAAGCATGGTTCTCTGACATATTTTCCCTCACCCTCATAAGAAAGTGATGATATTGGTTAAAATTGCACAATTATGAAACGGTGTCCTGCACAACATGCATTTTGCAGTATACTGACATGAGTAAAAAAATCCTTATCGAACTACTAAGAATTAGTTCAACACACATTCAAATGAATGGGCAAGTTTGCAACAGATGTTTCAGGGTTTTTTTACTTCTGCAGTGCCCCAGGGAGTCCCATTCCAGGCCTCAAGAGACATGACACCCTACAAGCAGAGGTCTGAGTGGGCAGTTTTCCATACACAAACTCTTCTCAGGGCTGAAGCACCCCCGAGAAGAATGTGCAGAGACCATGCAGCTCTATACACTTATTAAAGGTGCCTAATAAACTTACTGGCTAAACCCCATAGTAAGAACTACATTGTTCATGCAGTCAACTGTTTTCTCTTCCTGTTATTTGTAATGAACAGCATCAAAGCTTCTTTCTTTCATCCCTGCCATTAGTCTTCACATTTTGAAGCCAGCACTATACAGAAATAACGTAACTGTCATAATATGTACGCCTTTCCTTCTGGCAAATTAGAGCTTTGCTGCAAAATACATAAGGCTATTGAAGTCAAAAGAGCTATACCATGGATAAACTACCCTGGTGATATTTTACAATTTGAAGTCATTACAACACAAGCTTTCGCTTGTCTCTGGAAACAGTGCAATGTTCTTTAAAGAAGTAAACTGTGTTCATTGCAAAATGTTTCAGATGGGATTCTCTTTACTATCTTTTCCCATTCCATTTTAAATGTTTGATACATGTGTCTCCAGGGAAAGACCTCTCTATTTGCAATGTCTTTGATTCAAAGATATTGCCATCATCTTCACTTAAAGAGCACTGAAAACATAGTTTATTACTGGGAAATCTGTGAGCTGAGATGTGTCATATTTCCTAGCCGATATGCTAAGCAAAAAGCAGCACATAGCATTTGGTGTCTTTTACCACCACAAGAAGAGAGAATGACCTTGCACAATAGAATAAAAATACACTTCCAGCATGAAGTAAGCCAAAGCTCCTGGGAAGCACGTGGTGGCATCATAATTTCTTTTCTACCACTAATACTGATGTTTGCACTGCTGCAGGGAAGGGTAGAAAGAATAGAAAGGCTGGGATTTAAGAGTAAAAATACTAAAAGATGAGGACAAGCAATTACACGTACACTGTATTATTTAAAAATATATCACAAAATAGCAATGGATAATTATACACCACTCTGTGCAAAACATTATGATTCATTTAAGTCATGAGAAGCCATACTACAAGTGAAGAACATAACACTAAATTTATTCTCCAAAGAGATAAAATGCCGTCAGAAAGAAGGGATATACTGTGATTTTTCTTTTGATATTTTGTAAGACCGCAATACACAGAAAAGTCAGGTTTCAGGTGGTCATATTACAATAAAAATACTCTATAATTTTTTTTCAGTTCTACTAATCTTGCCACATACAGACAGTCTAATTCAGGGTGCCCAATACAAATCAATATCCAAGGAACATCATGTTGTATAAAAGCTCCTGAAGGTTTCTATTACCTCCCATCCTCATATGCTTTAAACAGGTCAGTTCCTTGCCACTTAAATTTACCCACTTCTGGGAGAAAACATACCAACTCCATGAGGCTATATGGATATCCTAACACAGGCTTGCACACACTGGCCCAGAGCTGTTGTAACCCAAATAAACTGGGTCTTCTGATTAGTAACAGACACATGGTACGAACTGAGCATTAGCAGCAACAGCTAGATATCAGGAACAGGCATGGGACAACCTCAATTCACAACATCTCTTTCGACTCCTCTATTCCTGGCATAGAGGATCTTCTACATTGAGGCCAATCAAGAGTGATAGAGACTACAGATTTCAGAGCTTAGACCAGCAGTAAATTTGGCCTGTGTTCGCACTGTATCTGGCATTTGGATTGCATAGGAAGCCAACATACACAAGAGACACAGAGTGTATTCAGTACTGAGCCCCAGGTTTTAACACGGATGCATCTCACACTGGATATCGGATTATAAATGGCAGTAAAGGACATGAGATCAAATCAACACTTGTGGGAAGCCATGGGGAGATCCTTGAGAGAGCAGGATTGAAATAGCGGCTAATACTGTCCTGGGAACTGAGGTTCCATACAGGCTGAAGGACAATGCCATTTACCTGAACTACAGTGACTCAGACGACACATAAATTACGTGTTGCTTGGAAACTTCCTCCTCAACATGTCCAGTGACACGTTTAGACCATGCACACGTTGCAAAAACAACTGATAGCAGCTCCTTGAGACAGATATGTTAAGACAGACATTTACAAAGACTCAGCAATGGCACAGCACACCCAAAACCAGTATTAGGAACCGTCCCCAAAAAGGAATGAGTTTAATTACTGAGGCTAATTTAGAGTGAAAGAAAATCTCATTAGTTACCTTCTTGAAAAAAAGGATGACCATTTTTTGTCACACAGAAGATTCACAGTTTAATATTTTTGTTGTTAGTTTTAAGTTACAACTAACTTTAATAATGAGATCCTAAACATACTCCAGCGCCCTGGTGGGGCACCACTATTCTTGTTATTATTAATACATCTGTTGTTAAAATAGTACCTAAGTACCACTCAGCTGACCTCATTCTGCCAAATGACAATAATAATCATTAATAAAGCAGGCTTGCTAATGGTCTATAATTATCAGATGAAATTATACTGTATTGCAGTTTTCCCTCGAAAAATAATGGCTGTCATTCTGGACAAGAGCATTCACATGATGTCAGGTATAGGAATGTGTATTTGTATATTATCCCACGCACACCTGAAAACTTCAGCCTTTTGGACTCTGGCCCACTGAAGTCATGGAAAGACTCAACACCAGTGATCAGGCAGTGAGTCCTAAAAGTAGATGATAGGATTGTCTCTCTTCCATTATCACCATTTCCTAAATTTAACATATGGTGCTACGAAGCTCTTCGGACCTGACACTTGGAGCCTGTCACACTCTGTCCCACACAGCCCTTTCCCATTTGGCCATGAAATGCCTCCTTCTAGCTTACACTGAGACATACAGAACTCTAAAGGAAGACATGGAATTATTACATGCAAAATAATTATTGACAACAGAATCAAAGGGAGGAAAACTATTCCATTTATACCTTATTTTGCCTGATGAACATGTTAATAAAAATGCATTACACTGAATTACTTAATTAAGCAAGTGCAAGAAGAAAATTCAGTTATATGTTCTATATACACTAGAAGTCACAATTTTATTTTCTATACCACTTATTGTGCCTTCAATTTGCAATAGCTGAGCAATCAAAAACTCCTTGCATTGGCTTTAATTGCTCCCATATCCAGTGTGTGAGTGCTTAGATAGTAATTCTTCGGATACATATTTAAGTGTCAGTCTTCTCATTTTCTAAAGTAGTTAACACAGACCTCCCAATCATCTTAAGCCATTATCAACACTGCATTGTTCTTTTTCAACACTTAAACCTTATTTTATGGCATATATCTATGTAATTGCAGAAAAGATCTGCTTTTAAAACACTGAATCTTTGTTTCTTTAACTTGTGTCATACAGACCTGTTTGATGGAGGGGTAAATTCTGTGAAAACAGAAAATACAGTCTAAAAGAATTGGATACGTTCCTAAACATATAAAAATAGTAGGTGAACCATTAGAAAAGTAAATTTGTCAACATTTGCCCAAACTTTGACCTTCTATACAGAACACTGAAGTCTGTTGCAGAAGGTTAAATAATGACCACACAAATATAACTTTTTATAGCAATATGAGCTATTTTAAACTAATTTGAAGTCACAAAACTCTTTTTGGTGCACCAATGATTTTTACTATGATGATGATGATAACCTGAGTTATTAGAAAAAGTAATTTCCCAGTTATTGTATCGAAAGGCAGTAATTACTTTTTCAATAAAGAAAGTGAGAACTATTAAGATGGCAAGAGAGAAATAAATTAGCTTTATACCCTACCCTCAATTAAACTATAATAGCAAGAAGGTAATGAATTAAGGTAATTTGAGGGAAAAGAACGAGATTTTACATAACAAAAAGTGTTTAAACTTTTTGAAAATCCACTGAAATCAAACGTAAGAGCAGTAAAACTATACTAACAGTTCCTTAAGATCCTGTTGAAAAATAGATATATAAAATGTAAGTAAAGTATGTCTATCTGTATAGTTCAGCATCTGATTCTAGCACTACGAGTAGTACACAGAGGTGTTTACCAGGGAGTCTCCTGTGCTAACTCACCCTTTGTAAACTCATGTAAACTGGGGTACCACAAATAAGGATACATTTCCATCATTAAAAAAACTTCCAAAATCTTCTAGGAACTTGCCATAAAGCATAAATACTGTTTTATAAGACCAAATTTTAGCCATTGTACATTTTGTACATACCATATTTCCCATTTTGCACATACCAATTTCCAAGATTTTCTTTTTTAAATAGGAATTCAGAATGCCAAGCATTTTTATGAAATTCCCTTTTACCTACTTTGAAGAAAATTTAGTGGTCATTTCTTTTTAATCTTTAGCAACTAATAATTTTTTAATTAAGCATGTTTCTATTACATTACACATACATCTAAGGGTGGCACCATGGAACATATTTGCCCATCTCTATTTTTATCCCAATAATCTCAAAACCTAAAGCAAGCAAATAATTTTAAAGTTCAGGCATAGAATCATGTCACTACAGCAGTCAAAATCTTATATGATTTTAAGCTCTGGAAATTGGGAGTGCTTCCCAGTTTTGCATCTCACATGCCAGCTCTGAATCAAGAGATCTGTGAGAATGCTATTTCCCTTTTACCAACCGCATGACATTTCCGCAGGGGGGAAACAAACAAAAAACCCAAACAAGAAGTTAAATACACAGAGAGAACGTAATGACTGCAAGTACACAAAGAGGTCTGAGAGTGCAGAATGTCGTGAGAATTGAACAGTTCAAACACTGTCTTAGTCACCTTTGGGCCCCCTTCTATCCTATGAAGAATGATAGATAAGTAGGGAGATCCTTCCCTTGTGTTTCTTGCTGAAGATGAACAAGTGCTTACCTCTCTTTGGATTATAGAAGGGCTACTGAGAGTCTAGACTCTAACTATGAGATCTCAGGTAAGTGCTTGCAGTAAGGTGAAATGAAAACAAATCTTAAGTGCCTTATAAATGAGAGAAAAATTAATTTTGATTCATTTGGTGTTCTTAATTAATTCCACATCAATTCCCATAAGGGTCCTGTTTGTCTTTCAAGTTCTATCCTGAAGAGTTTTTATTTATAGTTTCTGTTTTCCACATTTTTATGTTTCTTTGTAGCTCACAATATCAACAATAACTAAAGAAGACTAAATACCCTAAGTGACATTTTTGTAACAACATGAACTTAGCCAACACCTACCAAACTTAAGAACATTGGGAGAGAACTGATCAGTCATCAGTTTTGAACAAAGTGACCAAGACTATAGCAAGATGGTTGTTTGGGTATAAAAAGTGATTGTCCTAAATCTAAACCAGAGTATTCGGTGTCTTCCGATTTAGAGAACACTGTCGCTTCTAACCTGATAACCAATGCAAAATGGAAACTAAGTTCTACTATTGATAATCAGCACATTTACAAAAGATACAGGCAATATTTAGTATCTTTAGGCTTTTAGTATCTGAATTTCTGCATGTAGCAACTTTATCTAATGTACTCCAGCATCTAAGGTTCACAGTTTGTGTGCACCTATATCGTTTTATGGCTCGGTTCCTTCATCAGGCATAGCGCAGCACTCAAGCGAGTTAATGAGTCTTACTTCATTATCTCCTCAGGAGTGTTATGTAGCAGAATATTTCACATCTTAGTGCACCACGACCAGCGCGACATTTAATGGTAATCAAATATCATTTCTTTTAGTGGAACCAACCTAGAAATTGTTTTCAGATCTCCAGGGGTTGTAGGAAAAATTAATTCTAACTTTCAGAATCTTTGAGGTTAGTGTAATTCAAGCAATTAAACCTTCAAGCTTCTTAGTTGAAAAACAGGACAGTCAGACTTCTTAGGCTAAAATTATTTTCATTTATCATGTAAAATCCAAAGTATTCAAAACGTAAATTCAAAGCTGATGTTTATTTTCAATAGGCGATTGTACAGTTAGTTTTGCCTCCTTTTTGCATTAAAGTACTGTTTAGCTTTAGTTTACAGTCTTAAAAGTTTTCAGTCACAAAATGTCACCAGTTAAAGCAGGAGGTTAAAAAAAATGAACACGTCACGCAGAGATGATTCATAGGATTTTACACCCATATCTTCAATGAACTAATGATTCAAATACAGAATATTTTTTTCCTCAAAAGACATTAGCTCCTCATCACACAAATTTTCTGCTGTTTACAGAAATAAAATGTTTTTTTCTCTAAGAATCAGAGATCAGAATTAAACCCTTTTGGATTCTTTTCTTAACAAGCCCCACCTATTCGTATTGCTATCACAGCTTATTAAAAGCTTGGTCAGTGATTCCAACCAAGATTGCTTACTATATTCAGATATATTAGCTGCCCACAGCATTCCTTCATCAATCCCTTCAAATATTATTTTCCCTTTGTTAAACTTCCAGTGCTCATGCTTCCTCCGGAAATTGGTACTGGACTAGTTAGCTGCTGAAATTGTATCCCTGCCCATTACCAGCCATGCTTTCCCAGACAATAAAATCTACTAGGTATTGATTAGTTATTTTTACAGATGTTAAAAAGCTGTAGATTTTTTATTGCAGTTTTTAAGAAGTAAAACATAAAGCAGGTAGGTTTAATACAGACATGGGTAACAGTGATTTATCTCAGTACCTCATCTTTAAGAATACCTATCATCACTGTGTACATACACGACACATTTCAGGCTGAAAACTCTCAATACATAACAAAGACTTTACAGTCCCAGGAAAGTGTAGGAGTTGTACCTCTAGTATGCTATGATCAGAATCAAACGTTACACAGTATATCAAATGCAAGGGAGATAAGATGTCATTTTGGCCAAGATGACCGCAGTCAGAAACAAAAATGACACCGCACAAGATGCTTTCTTCCCCATAATATACAACAGTTGCGAAAATTCATTCTTGGAAGAAGAAAGCCTGCTAGTGAGGCAGTGTATTGAAATTCTGCAAAGCAGAAATACCAGCATGTATTGTAGTCCTATCTGTTTCAAAAGAAATATTACTGTTAGTACCAAGAATATTATCTCCCCATTGCTTTGATTTCTGTGCTTATAGCACACTCAAGCAGTTGAACCAAGCTTTCTTGATTTACTGTGTATTTCACTGAAGGGAACATTTTGCTTACTGAAGTAGGTATTAAAAATCTAGCATTGAAACTTCTCAGAAATTCCACATAAACTCTTCTTACTAAAAAGAAAATTGAATAATAGCTCTGAAATATTATACCATACAGCAAAATTTCCATGTTCATTTGATATAGATAAGCCAATTAAATATTTAGTGTTCTTGGCTTCCTATTTATTACTAAGGCCTAACAAAATGAACCTGGATTTTAAAATGCTGAATTTTATTCACCACCATAAAATAACTTTATCCAAAACACATGAAACACATTTTAAGTTGGAAATCGGCCTATTTCTATTTTCCTAACAGCCTTTTTTTTTTTTTAAATTATAAACTAATAATTTTATTGATTGCAATTATATTTGTGCTGAATTACTCTGGCCAAAAAGAGATGTTCAACAATTTCCATTACTATTATAAGGATGAAAAGTTCACTTATTTTCCACAACATAGACACACTGTTATAACTTAAGTACCCTGTGGTACTGAGAACAACAGATCCCACCTCTGTATTGTTTGAGGTGGTGCAGACTGGGCTATTTTATTCAAAATTTGATCACGACTGCAGACATTTCACCTGGCTCTAAGACAATTTTCCTCCAGCTTTTTCTCTTTGCACATGCAAAGGAATTGAAAAGAGGACCTGAATAGGATTAAGTATCTCCAGTGAAGATAAATGTGCATATTACAGACGATGGAATTAGTCATGTCGATTAGTCAATAGCTAGTTGTTTGCTGGCTCCCTACCAAGCATCAGTACCTTCGCAAATCTCATTCTCAGTTAACTCTTCTTAACTATTTTACTGAACATGTAGGCAGCTGAGATCAGACACCTGAGAGTTCAGTGTTGCAACTTCGAGCAGACCTCCCATCTACTAGCCTTGATACCCAATGCCTACTGTAGTAGAATCACAGAATGGTTTGGGTTGGAAGGGACCTTAAAGACCATTTAGTTCCAACC
>NW_010224957.1:31738-89300 GCF_000690775.1 Eurypyga helias
CCGCAAGCCCCCACCCCGTCCAGCCTTAAAGATGGCCAGGGATGGGGCATCCACAGCTTCTCTGGGCAACCTGTCCCAGAGCCTCACCACCCTCTCGAGGAAGAACTTCTTCCGGATATCTAATCTAAACCTCTCCGCTTTTAATTTAAACCCATTTCCCCTTGTCCTGTCACCACAGGCCCTTGTAAAAAGTCCGCCCCCAGATTTCTTGTAGGCTCAAGAAAGCTTTCATCGGGTCCCATGGACTTGTGCACCCTCAGGTTCCTCAGGTGTTCCTGAACCTGATCCTCACAAACTATGGGTGGCTCTCGAATCTCCCTTCCCTTGTCTTCCATGACTCTGGGGTTATGGCTTTTTTTTTTTTTTCCCCTCACACCCTCTGGATGGAAGAATGTCATAGAATGGTTTGGGTTGGAAGGGACGTTAAAGATCCTCTATTTCCAACCCCGCTGCCATGGGCAGGGGCACCTTCCACTAGACCAGGTTGCTCCAAGCCTCATCCAGCCCAGCCTTAAAGATGGCCAGGGATGGGGCATCCACAGCTTCTCTGGGCAACCTGTCCCAGAGCCTCACCACCCTCTCGAGGAAGAACTTCTTCCGGATATCTAATCTAAACCTCTCCGCTTTTAATTTAAACCCATTTCCCCTTGTCCTGTCACCACAGGCCCTTGTAAAAAGTCCGCCCCCAGATTTCTTGTAGGCTCAAGAAAGCTTTCATCGGGTCCCATGGACTTGTGCACCCTCAGGTTCCTCAGGTGTTCCTGAACCTGATCCTCACAAACTATGGGTGGCTCTCGAATCTCCCTTCCCTTGTCTTCCATGACTCTGGGGTTATGGCTTGTGCCTTTGCCACTGGAGACCGAGGCAAAAAAGCATTAAGTACCTTGGCCTCCTCCATATCCTGGAAAAACATCTCTCCCGTTTCCTTTCACAGAGGGCCCACATTTTCCCTGATCTCCTTTTTATCCCCGATCTTCTTTTTATCCCCTATGTACCCATAGAAGCCCTTCTTGTTGGCCTCGATGTCCTTGGCCAGGTTCAATTCTGTCAGGGCTTTGTTTTTCCTAATCTGATTTCTGACCTCTCAGACAACTTCCCTGTAATCCTCCCAGGCTACCTGTCCCTGCTTCCACCCACTGTAGGCTGCTTTTTTTTGCTTCACTTTGCCCAGGAGCTGCTTGTTCATCCACACAGGATGTAAAGTAAATAAGTAGTAAATAAATAATCTGTATCTCAATCTAAAAAATACTTGAATCTGCTAAATAATTTATTTTATGAGTTTTAAGTACTTCAATGAAAGTGAAGGTTAGCTGCTTTGTGATACCTGTCTCCCACATATAACTGAAAAGGCAACAGTCAAGAGATGTTCAGTATTAGTGTTTCTGTAACATTTTGCCAAAGCAAATGAGATTGTTGCATTTGTGGGATCGAATTGAACCAAGTTTAGGTTTTTTAATTTTTGTCATATGCTTGTATGTTTGCTGAGGTATAGGTGACACCACAGGCCGTGTAATATAGTGCTATTTCACCTACTGAATTAGCTTTTAAATTTTAAATATTGTCTTTCGATATAGAATGAAGCTACAAATAGTCACCTTTATAAAGTCAATTGTTATTATTGGGATGGGCCATCCTGAGAGGATTCCTGCAAGTGAATTTGAAAGCCATGACAGAGACCTGATAAGCAAAACAATGAGCTACAGTCAGACATCCTTCTCTGCCGTGGAAATCCCCAGAGACAAGCCTCCATTGACATGCGAGAAGTGACTGATGAACAACACCTGAATATAGCATAAATCAAAGAGCCTATCATAAGTGCTCATATTTATTTCATAGGTTATTATCTTAACTGACATAACAAAGGTTTTCCGAATTTCCAGTGATCAATTGTTTATATTCCTTGCACATAGAGTTGATCTTTTTATGAAAGTTCAGTAATCCTCACTGCCTTTCTAATACTTCCTCTGAATTTTTTTAAGCTAAGGGAGCTGGTGAGTGACATTTCCTAACCACACTCACGGTTTGTTTAGCAAGCATTTGAGAAAAAATGCATACCACACTTTTTACAATTTTCCAGATACACCAAATTGTCCAGATAACTTTCCTCTGCCATCATCTCTTTTCATTTTGTATTTTAATCTCAGATTACTGCTGAAAGCAGTCGTGATGTGGGGCTGAGGAATAAGAAAAGTTTTGTATTATTCATGTGGCACTACAGCATGGTAGTGCAAAGAAATGCCAGTTGGTATTTTGAGGATAATGCCCCTGAAGGACCACAGAGAGGCTGAAAATTAAATTTTACCAGGGGAATTTGCAGAGTCCTCGTACAATCCTAGAGAGAACTAAAGGAAAATTTTGAGGAAATATTCCTGAAAATGCATACTGTATACAGTCTTGTGCAGTAAAAATATGTGAGAACTGTAGACTAGAAAACACACCTTTTTCAACCACTTTCATCAGGAGTTTAGCCTATGGAAACACATGTAGGTATTGCTGAAAGCTTTAACTATGTATGTGCATTCTGCGCCATTTGTGACACCATTCTTACTCTCTGCATTTCATATAAACTATAGAAGGACAATGTCCCACTGCAGAAAGACACATTTTTAACAATCACTTCCACTATAAAAGCAATCCAGTAAGGCAGGTATGTCTTCCATGTGCATCCAAAATCCACATTTTTCTTCAAAGCACGGTAATCTTTGACAGTTCCTATGCCTTTGTCTATTTCTGGTTTTCACTGAAACATCAGCTAAATCCATGCCTTCATAAATATTCATGGTAGCCCTTTCTCAAATACAGGAGATGAGTGGAGCCATAACAGTTTAATCACCAAAGCACACCTCAATAAATTTTCATTTTCATGTGGCACTTACTACACATTACTCCAATATATTACTTATCTGTACTTAAATGACAGGCTTACCTTCCTCTGTAGAAAGTTTACTTATATGGACTCTATGTGATAGCATGTGCTATTTCACAGATTCTATCTTGCTTCATGGTGTCCTACATGGACACTACATATGCTAGATATTATAAAATAAATTGAACGCTGTGAAATACCATCATTTGTAACAAAAGGCTAGGGGATTGTACTTATGAAGCCCACATACAAAAAAACCCCACAAATTCCAGGACAGAGCATCAGTTTCAACTGCCATCAAAGTGAACAAGCTTCTTATGCAGCAAGTCCTTTGGGACTCTCCACTCCAATATGTTCCAAAATGCACAAATGGATTTTGTCCCATTCAACCTAAATTGCCCTGCATATACTGGAATACTAAGTAGTTCACCCTCTTTCTCATTATGTATCTTGGGGGAAAAGTGGTGAAGTAGTGATTTATTAACATTGCCCAGGATAGCCATAAGGTAGCTGGACCTTGACTCACATAGCAGGATTGCTGAGAAATCAAAGTTAAAGCTTGTGTCTGCATTTAATATAATAATGCAGCTTTTTTAATTGGAATCTAGAAAAAAAACCCCAAACGTTTATTAAGAGATTAATTACATGGTAAGTCAGGGGAGAAGAAAAAAACAATTTATTAGACCTGAATAGCCCAACTGGAGGATTTTTTTTTAATTAAACATATAATTCTATATCACTGCCCACCACCACAAAAGACAAACATCTTCCCATATATACAAGGGCACCAGTAAAGTCTTATTCATGGAGTCTGCTCTTCTAGATGACATTATGTGAACAGAGTAACTTGCAAAAGAACAGTCATTCTAACTGAAGCAGCAGAGGGGAACAATAGCTTTACACCAAAACTGGAACGCAGTTACTGTGGTGCAACTCCACCAAACTGAGGACAAACATTTTAGATTTATGCCATTCTACGAGAACAGAATCTAGTTACATTTATTACAACAGGTGACACAAGAAGTGTTTGGAGGCTTTTGTGCATTACTACATCCAAAATGTGAAGGCACAATCAACAATGTAATTTTAAATTGAATTTACCACACAGTGGCAGGAGTCTATAATTCCAAACAATTTAAGGCACACTTCCCATGAATTTTGCCTCAAGAACTAGGCTGCTAGCCTCCACCGAGTTAGCTTCTCACTGTGAACAAATGCAAGTCATCAACATCAAGGCCATATAAGAAGACAATAATGCAGGAAATTGATTAAAGTCTATCTTATCCTGGAAATACACTTATAAATATTGTAGAACTGTGTATTATTTATATTTATCACATGTATTAAACAGACACAGAACAGAATATGGATAATGATTTAAGCTTAAAACAGATGCCCACTTAACTTCAGGCTTTTGATTAAGGTACCCAAGTTAGGAGCTTCTTCATACATGAGATACAGAAGCACAGACTTCAAAGACAGGTCAAAGTCTATCTCCTGGATGTCATCCTCTGATGACACGTTACATGAGCTGCCCCACAAAGTACACTGTCCTGTGAGTTACAAGATTCCTAAATTCACACAGCTGATGAAGTGATGGAAGTTGGCTGATTTGGGGGCAGAATACCAAGTTGCATGCTGGCTCATATACTGGACAAATCACTTTTTTATTTCTAATGTATAAGCATTGACTAGTCACTATTCATTACCTAATATGATTAATTACTGAATTGGTGGCCACAGAAGTCAACTGTTTGGGCATTTATTTCAATTTCAAATAATTCAAAGCTAAATAAATATATAATCTTGAGCCCAGATATGCGTATGCAGAAATCCAAGAGTTCACGTGGTTATACAGTTCTCAGTTACAAAACTAGATTGAGGATTTTCCATTATATTCTCTTGTGCATCATTCATATAGACATAGGAGCATACTACATGGCATATTGAGACATTCCAACTGTTATAAGTAAGGTTGCAAATGCATTGTTTCTGTTTGGGAGGTTCTTTCCCCATTGGGTAGCAAAACTAAAATTCTGTATTTTTCCATGGAAGGATTCACAAAGATGAGGTTGAAAATGCCAGAGAAGCGCTCACAGTCATCTTAAAATTTGAAAACAACATGTTTAAGTGACATACGTTTAAGAGCTTGGAAGGAAATTAAAACCAAAACCAAACAGTCAGATATTTCAAGCACTATAGTGACAACCATGTGGAAATACAAATCTTTTTAAGTTAAATGAAGTATAATTTACAATTTATGTTTTCACTGTAAAAAGACTTTATGAGACAGCTTATCTCAGAGAAAGTAATTTCAAAGAGCATACAAGAAAACAACCTGCATAAACAGCAGACCTTTGTCTCTCACATAAAGCAGCAAATCAAGAACAGTCTTAGTGAACAGAAAAAACACTTCTTCAGTTATGCAGCAAGGCCTGGGTCAATTTTAGAGCAAAAATTCAATTATACAGGTATTATAGTAATCAGTGAAAACTTTTTTTTTTTTAAATACTTGATTGATACTTATACATCCTCTCCCCAATCAAGTCAGCATTAAAGTTACCATTACAAGTATTAGGATCCCTGTTATTTCACTAGGGAAAACCCCACATCCTCATCTACAAGGAAAAGCAGTCAATAGATAGCCTTTTAAAATCTGTGGTTACCATATTTTAGGTAAAAATTACTGTGACAAAGAGCATTTCACTGTTCCTTGCTAATATGTACTGAAAAATTGACTGATAGCTGTTCCCCTCTCCTTTTTCTCTTAAAATAATTCCATTTAAAAAATGTTGCATTTCCACCCACTGGTAATGGTCACTATGTAAAAGTGTCTGGAATTGACCTTACCTGTCAGTTGTAGCACTAACTCAGTATTGGCTATTCCAATGCCAGATCAGACATTCGTTTAACAGAGTCCTAACTGTATTGAGGTGTTTGGGTAGTTACACAGGGAGTCAGCTATTCTTACATGAGGCTACTATTTGCTTGAGACATACTGTCTTTATTTACTGTAGGATTATCTCTGTTGGCATACAAGTCTATTCTTGAGTAGGAGACCATGCAGTTATCCATCACCAGTCCCAAGCACTGCTAGTTGACACTGTCAAGCACAGCAACCTAAGCAGTGACACTTTGTCCTTGATCCCCGAGTAGAGAGTTGTCTTTCTTCCTGAAGTACCATCTCAAATCAATGATGCACTCCTGCAGCAAAAGTTGGGTGACTCAGGGTAGTTTTAAACCTGGTCATTCCAGTAGTGACCTACACTTCACCTTGAGACAGCTTTTGAGAAAATAACTGGATTTCATAAGCCCTGCACAGCACATTTTATAGATTTCTGGCAGGTCTCTGGTTCGGTGTATTGAACAACTTAAGGCATCTGATCAGGTGTCCTTGAAAGGATAGTGTTATTGACAGAAGAGCTCTAAAATGTGCTGGAAAGCTGTGTCTGTGTTGGCAGCATGGTGGGCTACTTCTGCAGTCCTGTCTCCTGTGTTTGATTTACACCCAGACGAAGAAAGGCTCATTATCAGACACAATTAAGACGCAAAGCAAGCCCTTGTCCATAAATATTAAGCAGCCTACAACCCCAGAGCATGACCAGCTCAGTAATAAGAGGTCTTCAAATCAAGTTTATTAAAACATTGCTGTGATTACTGGATGATATATATTTACTATTCAATCAATACTCAGGTGATGCCATAAGCTACATCTACACTGATAAATAAAAAAGGTTTCTGTTGACAAACTTAAAACACTGGATCTGTGATCACCCAACAGACACAAATAAGCTAGTATTCTCAGGTATGTTGCAATTTGCTGACAATTTGGTGTCATCATTAGTATCACTGAATCTTTTAGGTTGGAAAAGAGCTCTGAGATCATCAAGTCCAAAGTCAACCTAACACTGCCAAGCCCACCACTAAACCATGTCCCTGAGTACCACATCTACACATCCCTTTAATCCCTCCAGGGACGGTGACTCAACCATCTCCCTGGGCAGCCTGTTCTAATGCCAGACAGCCCTTTCTGTGAAGATTATTTTCCTAATATACAATCTAAACATCCCCGGGCACAAACTGAGGCTGTTTCCTTTTGTCCCAGCACTTGTCACTTGGGAGGAGACCAAACCGCACCTCACTGCACCCTCCTTTCAGGGAGATGTAGCGAGCAATAAGGTCTCCCCTGAGCCTCCTCTTCTCCAGGCTGAACACCCCCAGCTCCCTCAGCCGCTCCTCACAGAACTTGTGCTCCAGACCCTGCCCCAGCCACGCTCAAACACCCAGTGTCTTTCTTGCAGTGACAGGCCCAAAACTGCACTCAGGATTTGAGGTGCGACCTCACCTGTGCCCAGTACAGGGGGATAGTCCCTGCCCTGGTCTTGCTGGCCACGCCGTTCCTGATGCAGGTCAGATATTTCTGATACTGATAAAACTCATTAAATGGAGTGGCCCCATATACAGAAACTGCTGATACTATGTTGGAGTCCCATCACTGTCTATTCTGGATAACATGGCACCAAAACAACAATCCTAAAGCTAGAGCACTACATATCATTTTGTTCCACATTACTGAAACTGGGCTGTTGAGGAGCGATGAAGAACTGAACTGATACATTTTTCTTTCTGACTGCCTGGTAAAATGAAGATAAGCAGTGAGGCTATTGATTGGCTTCATGGAGTGATGGCAGCTGATACTGGCTCTTGTTCAGTTTCCGTGACTCAGTTTCAGAAATATCCTGTTCAATACATTCTCAGGAATACCACTTCAGTATCTCACTGCATTATTGGTCCAAGGCTGGTGAAAAATTAGCATTATTACAGATGAGCAGCCAAATAATTCCAAAACTCTTACAAAATTTCATTTATGTAGTATTCAATTTATAACCATCAGTGTGCCCCACTTAATATAATCATGACATTGTTATGGTTTGGTTTAACCTTAAAGCTAAAACTCCAATCTCTTACTTACAATGAGCAGAATTAAAACATATAAGTACCTAAATATATTGAAAATCTACTTAATGTTTTTTGTAGATTGTGGTTAAACCATGACACAATTCTACTTTTTCCTGACTTTGAAGTGCAAATTATATAGATATAGGCAACATTATGTATGCCCACCCTGTGATCATATATTTGGAGTAATGCAAATAATGCTCAGAAATTAAGAGTTTGAATAAACAAATTCATTTTCCTGGGTTTTCAAATCAAATTGGTTCCATATGCATTAGAAATAGTATTTTTCTTCCAGATTAAGTGATATTACTACTAGGTATTTACCTCAAACCACTTCAGAAGTGAAGTGCTCAGCTGTACATTTAACTTTCTGTGTGATAGTCCATATTAATCTCTTCCTTTGTTCATTCTGCTATTTTAAAATTAGATCTCTTACATTTAAGTGTAAACATCTTGGATTGTTGAGATCTTTTCAGAAAGTCTGTCGTATATTTTTGAAAAAGTAAGCCAGATAAGACAGGATAGGAATAAAGTTCTTCTCCTGGATTAAGTGGTTAAAAGTCATATAAAAGTGTTGCAAAAATGTGAAAGTTATTCTTGATAGCCAAAACTAGAACTAACTGAAAAAAAAAGATAAATGTAAAGAGCAGCATCATAATGGGTAACTGAGCAATAAAGTCATTGTGCAGTGTTCTGAAAATGTCACCTCGATTCTCAGTGCCATCAAGTCTCTTCTGATTCCCTTAATTGGTCTAGTAATAACTGCTGTATTACTTCTTATGTATATTCTTGACACAGCTCTACAGCACCTTTATTTTTGTTCTTTTTACCAAAATATTTACAATTATATTCAATCTCAAATAAAACAAAGCAGCTTTGTCTCAGTTTTAAGTATTTTTATATCATGTTTAATGCACTTCAATGGCATATTATTTGTTCTTTAAAAATAGCTTATCTATACATACTGTGAAATATCCTTTAACTAAGCACACTTCTAACTGAATGCCCTAAGTCCAAGCAAAACTAAGTTAATATGAAATGCCACACAAAATTTATGCAAAATTAAGATTGTTAGTTGAAACAAAATCATAATTGGAAAGAGCATATTAAATTACTCTGAAGATAAAAAGTAATGCACATTATGGAAGCAAAGATGATGAGAATTTAAACCTTTGCTTTATACTATTTTTCAAACTGTTCCTGTTCTTCAATAGTTTATCAAATATGCCAATCAACGGGCCAAATTTTGAGATCATGATTCAGGAAGCAATGGAGACTTCAAGCTTTGGCCAAATGATTTAATAACTCAGAAATCCTGTTAGTAAAATGTGTGTGTGCATTTAGATTTATAAATTATCAATGGGGAGGTGAGGTAATTTTCCTAGGTATTGCCTTGGCTGACACACCGCAAAGCAAATCAAATAGCAGCAGCCCAAAAGCAAGTGCTGGTATAACTAAAACTTTCTAATTAGGGAATGCTTCTTTCCATTAAGGGTGAGACATGAAATTCAGTCAGAGTTTCAGCTACCAGGCTATCTACATTTACTTCAATGTGTGCTTGTGCAGAAGCATCACTGGGCCACAGTAATTCAAATTCTGGACTAACATTACATATGACAGCAATCCTGCAGAGATCCTTTGCATTTTCTATTAATCAGGAACACCCTTCAAGGAGGTGGGGAGGGAGCAAGAGAACCCAAAGCACCATGTTCTGCATTAAAGAATAGACATTTTTAAGTTTCTCTTGGAATGATTGAAAAAAAAAAAAAACACCCCACACCCCAAAACATTTCTCAGCAATTGAAATGTTTTGTTTTACCACTACACAATTCTGTCTCAGAAACTGAATTCTGATGCTTGAGGCATAGCAGCAAAAAGCCTAGAAATTCTGATTTATGACCTTGGAGAAGTCTGACCCTAAAGGGAGTTGATGAAGCCAACTGCAGGTAAAGCAGGCAAATGCTGCACAGGGAACAAGTACCTCTGTTTACAAGAGAGGATGGGATATCATCCAGCTGCAAATCCATTAATCTGACTTCATTAACACAGAGTTTAGAAAACATTTTAAAGGAATGTGCAATAGAAGACAAGTAAGTAAACAGAAAATGAGATAAAAGACAATGAAGATTTAGCAAATGTAGATTTTTCAGGCAAATTTGATACCTTCTTTGAAGGATAAGGGATTTGCTTGATAAAAAACATACAGTAGATAAAACCTCCATGGATTTCGGGACAGTATTTGATCTGCATCACCTGGGAAATACTTTCAACTACAGAATGCAGTAATTAATACAGAATTTACAGTAGTACACATACAAGGACAGTCAAGCATTGAAGCTCCTCTGCTTGGAGTCCAAACTGAACAGTAGCAAGCCAGCAATGCATTAGGAGTGTCACTGGAGCACTTTGTAAATTGGTGTTCTGAAAACACCACTACAGCTGTTTTTCACTGTTTTTACTCTTAAGTTGTGATGGATTTTATCAATGATGCCATTAACATGGATAAATATATCTAGATACGAACAGAATCCATGTAAATCCAGCAACACTATTTGAACAGGACAACGAAAGCAGAAGGAACAAGTTTCAAGCCACTTTCCCCCACCCCCAGGTAGATAAAGACTGAACCTAAACCTAACGTCTCCACCCTGAGTCCTGTAAAGTTAAAATCTAGCACTGGTAGTCCTTACTCTTCCACAAAAGCCAAGTCTTAAAAACTAACATTTATTCATGACCCCCAGAACAAGCAGAGGACACGCATTTGACAGAAAAGGGCATAGATTACATTTTGAAAAGTTAAGGAGCCTTGTGTACTGGTGTGTGTGGGTGTGTGTCTAAGCAGTCCCTCTCCAACTCTATCAGCCTTGAAAGTCAGTATAGAATGTATTGTAATCTGCTACAGAATACCACAAAGTAGCTAGCATAACTTCACTGCCTGAAATACTAACATTTCAAAATGCTACACTCCTAAACACCTCTAAATGGTTTGAGATAAAGTGTTACTTTTCTATGGATCTGAGTATTCATGAAAGCAAATTTGAAACCTGTAAAAGTTTATGGGCTTGAGTTTTATTTTTATGGAGTTAACTTGCTTTCAGGGTTTGCATACTCTGAGTGCAGTAACCATGATTTTTGGTACCACACATATAACAACAGGAGACGGTCTGGTGCTACCGTAGTTGTGCACAGCAGTGTGCAGAATGGGCCATGAAAAGCTATAGCTTGAAAAGAACAGGTAGAAGAGACCAAAAGGGTTAAGAGGTAGCTTTGAAGCACAAGTGATAACAGCCGTAAATACAGTCTGTGGCAACACAGTGAAGAGACAATAGGCTCCTGTGACAGCAGTAGAAGGGAGCTGACAGGAAGATGCAAATGGGAGTGGCATCTACAGAAAGAGGTGTTTAAAAGAAACCACAACAGAGGACTAGAAAAAAAAAAATAGTGTGATGCAATCAGTGCAAAAAAATCTTGTCACCTAGTCAAGCTAAGAAGATTAAAAGACCTAAAAAAACTGCAAACATGGAGGAACTATAATTAGGAAAAGATTCCTACAAAGATACCGATTACTATGTATCATGTCATCTCCTACACCAAGAGGCAGTGGGTGTAGAAGGTGAGGGATTTGGCATCAGCTCTCCAGCACTCAACTTACTACATTCTCCAATCAAACTGAATATATAGAATGTCTAGAAATGACAGAAAAATGGAGCTCCTTTCCACTTCCATCACACCTAAACACCATACAGCCTGCACGGTGCACATGCAAGCTAGTTGCCAGGTTTGGAATTTCCTCTCCCTGGGGCGCTTGCAGAAATTCTGGCAGTCCAAGGAGACCCAAACCAATTCCTCTTTAATTTCAGGAAAAAGTGTACTGTGGCCAAACCTAGGACTTGAATTGAAGATAATTTAAAATCAGCAGGTCTCTGCATTTTGTGTAGTACAGCCATGCTGCAGGAAGGAGCATTGAGTTCCCATATCTTTTTCTGAATCGAGCACTCATAAATAAATGCAAAATTTGCTGGTTCACCTCAGCCAATGTATTTTCAGAACAGAGGTCCTGACTCTCACCTCAGCAGAGCACTATTTCAGGCCTGATTCTAGGGAGATTCCAGAAGCCTACTTTGCAGAAGTCCTCTTAGCATGTATACTAATAGACAAGGTGTGCTATTGACCCAAAAAGTGAGGTGAGATCAGTACCGTCACCTGTATATTGATTTTAATGGAGCTACTTCTTTAGAATTTGTCTTATTTTGTACCATTGAACTACTGACATGCTTGAAGCATCCATCAAGCCACCTTTCATTTAAATTGAGAGTCTAACATTATTTTATGACTATACTCGATCTGAAACTAAAACCAAAAAACAGACTATTTATCACCAGTTTTATTTCGCTTTCCAAGAAATCCTGCTTTAAAAGGTAGATATTTCAATGGATTGAGAATAAGTAGTTTAAGAAACTGAAACAAGGTCAGGTAGCAACTATGAGCTCTGTAACTAGCAAGAGTGCAACTACATATTTGGCATTTTACAGAACCTTCAGGCTTAGTTTGATTAGTTATTAAAATTATGGCTAGCCTACAGGGAGAATCACCATAATTGGTATAGGTCATAGATAATCAAAAGTATCTCTCCCAGTGGGATGAAACCTATTAAAATCAGATATTTAAATCTCTTTACACTTGCATATTCAACTCACGTGCAAAATTACTTGTCCCAAATCTTAGCCTCCAAGGAAGATTGCAGACATTTTTCATTGTTCTTTATTTGGTGCTAATTAACATTTTCAGGAGGTTTAAGACAGGCGAAGCTCAGTATACCCCAAAGAAATTATTCTTTTCAGATGCCAGACCTTTGCTTCATCGTGTTGAAAGAATCAACTGTAAAGCTCTGAATGTTTAGATTACTTCCACTGACATCTCAAAGGCTAGCATCTAAAAAAGATTATTAAATACAGCCCATTATTTCTATTGTGAAGATCTGAACTTAAAATGAATGTTAATCAGATCAATTTTAATTACTGATTGAAATGTCTACTTTGCTATTGATGCTGCTATTGCATTTTCCCATATTAATAATTGTTATGACAAAGAAATCAGATGAAATCAAAAATTTTATGTAGCAAAGTAAAAAAACATGAAAAAAACCAGTAGAGAGCACATAAAAAAATAAATGGCCAATAGGTATTACACTGTGAAATTTACTAGTGCAAAGTTGAAATGTAACTGTAAGTGCCTGATAAAATCCTATCAAAGGCAAATGGATGTTTATCACAGGCTTCAAAAGCTGTGGGGTTGAATACTGAGAATTGTACATAGTTTAGAGTTTTAGTTAAACTAAGAGGGTTTTGTGTACATTTTATTTTTATCTAAAATTAAAAGTAATCAGATCTTTATCCATACTTCAAAGAAAAAAAAAAAAACACCCACCAGCACCTACTAATAAAAGCTTCACAAAATTCTTGGTTATTAAACACAGAGAAGACCCTTAATATATTCTTAGAGACTTACCACTCAGATCATTTTATTTCCAAGACCAGAACAAATATAAAGAGAAACTTCTCTGTTCACTAGCCACAAGTCAACAAGAGAATAGGAAGGAATTTTGAATAATAGCTGCCTCTGGGGCATACTTGTAGCCCTTGATAGTTGGCCTAAAGCTCAAGTTTGAGCTCTAAACCTTTAGCTTTCTGGCACCATTTTACTGACAGACAACTGTGTTTGCCAGTCTTGCCATTGGTAACGTCACTCCCATCAGCTATGATAAAAACTCCTCAGAATAATTACACAGTAGTTTTTGCAACTCTTTCTTGATTCAGAGAGTCATTCAGTCTCTGGGAATGCTTTGCTTTGATTCTCTTTCCTCAAAGTGTAAAAACAATTTCTTTCTTGTGGTACAGGGTATTTATCCAGTAAATGAAAGTGTGTGAATGGAGAGCAGGAGGAAGGCAGAAACCATGGTTACTTGCCAATCTAGTCACTATACTAAAACAGATTTTACTCACCTTGACAACGTCCCTGCACATACAATGCAGTCGCACTATTCTACACAATACCGAAACTATTATTCATCATTCATAATGCATTCTGTGTGTTCATATTCATGAAAAATCCTACAAGAAAGGTGTCAGATCTTTAAAGATTTCACTCAAGTCTGAACATGAATTCAGTGCCTGTACAGAAAAGAGTATGTGAGAAAGCCTTTAGCAATCTTTCTTAAATGATTACTAGTGATATATTTTTTCTTACCAATCTATAGTGGCATATTGTATAATTAAGCATTTCTGTACCAAGCCCTGGGGTACACCACTTGTGACTGGATGCAACTGGATTTAACTCCATTCACCACCACTCTTTGGGCCAAGTTGCAGAACCATTAGTTCATGTTTCTTGCATTAGAAGCCTCCATATTAAGGCAACACTCTAATGAGTTTAGCAGAGCAATATGTTTACTGGTAGGAAAACATGTCACAGAGAGTGGTAAGGGTTGGAAGGGACCTCTAGAGATCATCTAGTCCAACCCCCCAATGATATTACTCAGCAGAAATATCTAACGTGATCTGTCATTGCCCTGAGAAGATTATTGAGCAATGTAATGCTTAAACAAACCCAAATCTTGTCACAATCAAAGATTAGACTAAAATTTAAAAGATTCCAGGAAACCAGACTTTTGTATAACATTTTGCCATGATTTTTTCAACAGTGTTCCCAAAAAAGAATCAGACAAGACAATATTTGACATTACTGTCAGCATCAAGTAATTGTTTTGTTTTCTCTTATTTTTTGTTTGTTTTGTTATTAACTAACAACTGTCCATTTCAAGGAACCTGTTTTTCAATTTCTACACAAAGGCATTTAAAAGAATTTTACCCACTGGCAGATTGGTAACATTGTCATGTACTTTAACAACCTACACAGGAGAAAGCTTTGCATTACCAGAGATCCCCTCACAGCATTAAATGCATCATTACTGGAACTTGGTCGAAAATATTTCTTGCTGTTGTCAGAGTCTGCTTCTAGCAAGCAGCCAAGCACTCCCAAATTCAAGCAAGCCATCCCATAAAGTAGGTAGGAAATTCTTTCTTTCCTGAAAGCTCTCATCCTGCTTCTCACAGCAAGATATGGTCTTATAGATACCTGGGGCATGAAAGGCCTTGATTTCTACTCCTTAGAGGGATGGATCCTCTTTGTCAGATGGATTCTGTCCCTCTTTGTAGCAGCCCTTGATCCTCAAAGAAGGTTCCATGTTCATAAAAGCCTAACCCTGTGCTGTGCAGCCATTTGTTGACCTGCAGAATCCTCCTCATAGGCAAGACTGAAGAGAAAACCAGATGTTAAACACCACCCCTAGAGCCATGCAGTCACAGTTGATATGCTACAGGTCTCCTCTGGCAGTAATGTTGGTGCCCATATGGAAGAATGGCAGGGAATAATAGTCCAAGAGCCAGAAAGGACTCTACAGTCTTGCCACAACATCCCAGATCCAAGGCACTTGCAAGCCACAAACCTCCCAAGACAGCTGGTCAGGTCAACAGATGGGGTTGCTCTGTCCCACACAGCAGAAAGTCTCCCAGAATGTTAACTCACCTCTTCCTCACAGACCTCCTGCACGGCTCAGACTATGCCTGCATAGATACTTCGGTGGACTGCTGTTGTGGCACCTATTTCTATAGCTGCCAATCTGCTGGCAAAGGAGCAGACTTCCTCCTGGTGCCAGATAACACCGGCTTCCAGACTTCACTGTCACAGGACCCTTCCATTTCCCAGCCTTGTAAGCACACAAGACAACCACCTCCCCCTGCTCCAGGCTCAGGGACAGGCCCTGGACACTCCATGTGCCCCAGCCTAAGGAGCTGCATCCTGGGCAGGGCAGCAGCACGTTGGGCCGAAGCCTGTAACATGCCAGGGGCCACGTACGCTCTGTGGCCTGTCACCACCATTGTTGAACATATATACAGTGTCCTTGGTCAAGATATGGTTCCTCCTCTGTGTGCATAGCACATTGCCACGTCTGGTGGCTGTCTTCCAGTTGTCTTTTTCCAGTTGCCCTAATAAGTCAATAAACGCCTGACAGAGAGAAGCCCAGAATAGACAGATGTAACAGCTGTCAGTCACCACACGTCTTCCCAAATGTCCAGTCATACAGAGATGTAATACTGACATGATGTCAGGTTTTCACACCACAACATTAATTAACTCTTTCAGCAACTATGTTATAATCTAATGACAAAAATACCTCAAAACCGTTTCTCTGAAAACAACTAGAACACTAGTATTTCAAGACTGACTTACTAGGAATGATGGAATTGCTTGTGCCAAAGAAATGCCTTATTGTGAAAGAAAGCCTACAGCCAAATAAAATACATTCACTGTAATGAGTAATGCAGAAATTTCCATGGATTTTCATTACCTTCATAAAGAAAAAAAGGATTGTGCAACTAACATACAACCAACTAATCCACTGAGTGTAAAATGTTGAGTATTCTTCGCAAATGAATACAGAAAAAAAAACCTTTAAGTTATCATTATTCGTCTACATAAATTCCTCTTGTTCCTGCATCCTGCACGGCACATGTAGTTCTGATTGCTCCATCTCAGGAAGGACACAATAAAAGGGCAGAGCAACAAGGATCAGAGATATATAAAGGCTTCAATATGAGAAGAGTTTAGTGTCAGACTGCTCAACTGAGGAATAATGGTGAGAAAGAATGAATAGGGAATGATTAGTCACTACTTCTCATAACACAAGAACTAATGGACACCAAATGAATTTTTCTGGCAGCAGGTTTAGAACAAAAGGGAAATCTTTTTCACACACAAATAAATTATCGGATGGATTGCTGCAGCCAGTAATGAAGATGGATTTAAAAACTGATTACACAAATTAAAAGGTGATTAACACAATAGGCTGAATGCAACTTCCTCCAGTTTAAGAAGCCCCTGCAGTGCAGCCTGCCAAAAACTGTGTGATGCTTTTCATTCTGACTACTATTTTATTCTGATATTCCTTTCTAACTTTTGAACTTGCCACACCACAGTTCCAAGTATGGTCTCTCAACAGGTGAATCAGCACAGCTGGAAGAGCGACCAGCTTCAGTCCTGGGACAAAACAACAGCACAAAGTGCTCAGCACACAAGTTTTAAGATCTGCCATAGCTGTGTGAGCTTTGCTGATAGACTTAAACCCACCCAAGAGCAGCCTGCCTCCAAAACAGAAGGTCCCCACCCTCACCTCCATGTCCTAACCTAGGCAAAAAGAGAGATGTTCAGTTTCCACATATCCATATGCCTGCTCCGGATTGCACAGGACCAAGCACAGACAGGTTTGACTCAACCGTATGGCAGCTTGAACAACAGCTGCTGGTGGCTCTGCACTGGACTCATGAACAGTTTGCCAAGTGGCTTCCTCAGTATCCTATCCACCTGCTTGGTAATACCAAGGTGTATTTTGTAGCGATTGTTATTTAATAATGTTAATTTTTAATGTGTGGATATGGTTTTCTTTAAAAATCCAAGGCTTTTCATAGTCTTAAGGGTAAAGTTAATATTCTTAGAATAATGAGCAATTATGAACATACTTTCTCCACACAGAGTCACAGTACTTTGGAGCTTCTGCATTTTTTCTCCATAAATGCGAAAAACTTGCATAGCCTCATTTATTCATTAGCTACACATTATGCACTACTGTTCAACATCTATTGTTGAATTACATTTCACTAACAAAACATAACTCCACTTCCTTTGAAATTTGCTTCCTTTAACTTCATAAAAAGATTTCCCACTCCCCCCCACCCCCATCACTGGAGCATTTCAAAGCATTAAAACTGTGATTAGCCTCCAAAATAAATTTCAAGTTTCAGATATATGCTGAAGGAAAGCAAAGGTACTTTACAATGCAAAGACCACATGTGGAAACTGTACACAAGAGAGCTTCCCCTTTTAATTATTTTATAGAATGAGTTCAAGTACATATTTCTGAGTCACACGCATACCCAGTAAAATTAAATGACTGTATATAAAGCAGTATAGTTTTGCATCTAGGAAGCAGCAATTACTATTTTATGTATTACCTGCTAAAAGCTGATATCCTGAATAAGACTGATGTTTTAACCTTTCAAGAGACATAAATGATAAATTTTTCCAAGGACAAAACCAGACACTCATTCTTGAACATCTTTCAAAATCCTGATATTAATGTTACTAGTTATATGACAGTTTTCAATGCTTTTAAATAAAAAAAAAAAAAATTATATGCTAAGCATACCAAATAGTCAATAAAGCTCACAATTAAAATAGGATGATTGTATACAGTTCTAATAAATTAGAATACTGTTATCTGCTTGGGCAAACTTGCACAATAGTTTATTTTAATTTCTAGGGGTTTCTCCCCAGTATTCTTATTTTGTGATTCAGCAAGCACTACTGCCATCTCCTGGTGTTCCACTGCATACACCAAAATACATCTTTACATTTTGTGTGTTGTTAAAGCTCTCTAGACCTTAATGTTCAATGACTCAGCCATTTGCTGTTAGATTTTTGAAATCTTTTCTAGCATGTTGACTTTATTTCTGTAATGCTAAAAGGTTTTCTTTCTTTATCCCCTATCACTGACACTGATGTCATAATGACTGAATAGAATAGCTTTATCTTCACATGAAGTCATTTTACTACAGAGACCACTCCTTTGGCTGGGGTCAATTTGAAACATACCACAAAAACCATTAGTAACATTTCTTGTCTAGACATGAGGAGTATTCCTTAGCTTTCAAAGTAGTAGAAATATTCCATTTTGCACTGTAACAAGCATAAAAAATGCTCCATTTTACAAAACAAAAAGTGGATTATCCACAAGAAGAAATAATGCTGTTGAGAGATGGGATCTTAAAGCTCCCCAAGCAGTAGTACCAATCACAGATTTGAAGTCCCAATTCACTGTGTCTATTTTGCAGTTTCTTCTCCAGCTATATACAGAGGAAAGTTGACAGAATGAAGAGGGGAAAAAAAAAAAAAGGCAGCTCTTCAGTGATTACAAATGTGGCAAATGTGCATAACCTGGATTTAGGTCATTGCTTCAATAAAAATAGAGTTTCACTGAGCAGAACAGCTCCTGTAGGAGAGATTTATTAGGCTCTATATCCCCTACACCCATCTGCCCTGTCAGCTTGTTGGCTCATGCAGGTGAATCTTGCATTTTAACCAGGAAGACCAGCAAAGGCCCGAAAAGCCTTTCTTGACCAAAGTACACTAGACGCTTCCACCATAACATTTATTTTAACAAACTGATATATTCCTAGAAGCATCTAATTATAATGTTTCCAATCAGTTCTCAATAGAGACAAAGGTCTGAAAAAGGAAAAAAGTAAAAGCAAATACAGGGCTATGAAAGCATAGCTCACAGGACCAAGTGCTGGACGAAATCACACCATTGAACCACACCTGCCTGTCTGGCCACCAATGCAGTAAAGGGACACTATCCCAGGACTCTTCAAGCACTTCAGAAAAGAAGGGAGGAAAACCTAACAAAGGGAAAAGACCATCAATAGAAAGAAGCATTGACCCCTGTGGAAGGTAACTGTATTTACCTCTCTTGACTTGCACAGATCTCATCATTGTGTTCCCAAGATTTCGTAGCATAACTAGTCCTGTAGCCTTCAGCACAATGCCCCATCTGGTTTAAGACTGTAATTGTTAACCAGATCACAATATAAATGGTCTTCTTCAGGGTCACATCTCTAAGGAGCCAACCACAGCCCAGACTTCAGAAATTCCAAAACCAAACATGGTTTTAACAAGCAAGTCATAACATCTGGGTATATAACAATTTTACCCCATGTGGAAAGCAAGCAATGGTTTCATCTCTGGAACCACTACTTGACCATTTTATCCCTTTGTGGATATCATTTCCTGGAAAGCTCTATTTATCAACTCTGAAGAATTTTGTGGGTTTAACTAAAAGTGATACCTAGAATAATAACCAAGTACTAGTTGGGTGCAACAACAAGGCTTTGAAACGGACTCCTTCTCTGGGGTAAGATTTCTCTCAAGCAATAGAAACATTTCATGTCCCCAGGAAGAGCATACTATGCAATCATACATTCGCAGTATATAATACTACTTATTTACTAATCTGGAATCAATAATTTGTATAACACCACTTCTCAGTCTAACCAGATTTTCTTTTTTTTTAGATTTTCTACCTTCATCATAGCTATTCCTGAAGATATTATGCTTTTAAAAATTAAATAACAAACAACATCAATCACAGCATATTTGTAATTTAATGGCCAAAATGCTCTTTAGAAACAAGATGCATCAGGATCTAACAAGCTGTTCAAGTACAACACTGAAGTTGCATTTTTCTTTAATATTTCTAGCCTGATTTTTTGGCACAAAACCGTATTTTTTCTACTTTACTGCTGGCTGATATCCATGTTGAGGTTTTTCTATTAGCACAGCCTATTTCCCCTAGCATTTCAGAGGGCTGCATTCAATTTCCTCTCTGGGAATTTGAGCAGAAAAAGGGATTGGCTCGGCCTTCTTCTTAAAATTTTGAAGCTAGTTTCAGCTAGCATTTTCACCATTATCTTTTTTCCCCTCCCTTCTCTGAATTGCACCACTGCACTTTTCTTATCCTCCACCATGACTAAATTGCTTCATTGCCTCCCATGATCTTTTAATTGGCAAAGAGATTCATCATCTAAGGGTTCTAATCTAAGGCATGTCTCTGATAATAAGAGCCCTTAGTTTGTGAGTTAGAAACCACCCTGGTTCTGTGTAGTAGGAAAACAAAGAAAAAGGAAAACCAAAGGTAATTAGCCGAAGTTCCTACACAACACTGTAAACCCAGATATTCTGAGGTGGATATTTACTTATATTTAACTAAGTAGAAAAACAAACACCAGCATAAGATTTCTTCAACAGTTACAATACTCCCTTAAGAACTAATACTGAATTGTTGGTGTAGATTAAAAAATTCTGTTCCCCTCACATCCAGGCTGGAAAAGGCAAAGTTTTACCACTTAAATCAGATCAGTAATTCTTAGTCTTACACAAGTAGCAATGATCCATACACATGACCAAAAGTAGGTTGAACTGACGACTTCATGGCTTGAGTATGCAAAAGTGGCACTGTCCCCTTGGCAGGTGAAGCGTAAGCACCCCTTGTTAGCCCACAGTGCATTAAAAACATGCTCCAGAAGCAGCTAGGATGACTGTGGTGTGAGAGATTTTTTGAGCTGGCACAAATGCCAGAGAGATGTTGTAGGAAATTCAGATAAGGAACATCAACACCGGGAGTGGTATAATTTTGTTACCATCTCCTAAATGCGATGTATTATTAAACTATGAATGTGTTTAAGTAAATAAAAACTGGGGTTTTGTGATGATTACAGGATACAGATTAAATAGCTATGGAATCAATATCATGTACTATGTAAGCATTATTAGGAGGTGTTAATTTAGGACAAGTCCCTTCTAAAGCACATGCAATCAATCTTAAAAGAGAACTCAAAAGCAAATGATGCACCAGTACTTCTTTTTTAAAATCATTTTTGTTCGATCATTATTACCAAAGCCCTTTTAAAATACAAATTTATCAATGTATACTATTTTTGTTACTGCTTTTGAGGTACAGCTTTCATAGGAGGAAGGAGTCTCTCGTCTATGGGTTGATAGTTAACACTGCTAACCTTGATCAAAATACTGTTTACCTATGACCAGCCAAGTCAGTCTTTCCACCACTATTGTGCAACTATCTAGATCTAATTACAGGAAGAAATATAATCATGACCAGCAGTCTTCATGAAAAAAAGAACAAAGTAACATAAAGTGCCTGGCCTGTTGCTCTTCATAGCTTCAGTTTCCTACCTGCAGTCAACAGGGACAAAGGAAGAAGAGAAGCAACTCTTACACCCATATGCAATGCACTGTCTTCAGAGTACTGCACAGTCACCAGCTGTCATTTTGTGGGATTTACCCAGTGCTTTTGTTTATAAAAATTAAGAACTCACAGTGAGTCAAGCCATTTCTCTGCATTCATTGGGTCTCCATGCATTGTCAGTAACAAGGTGGACAGTGAACTGAACAGCAAAATTGCCATACACATACATGTACTTCACTGAAAGGGCTCACACAGGTACCGCTTCTCTTTCCAGCCACTGGGTTAAACTTTGTGGTGAATTAGTCAATCAATATTTTCTCATAATATTAAATGGGTTCTTACCATCATTGTTAGAAACTACAACAGGCATCTGCTTTTAAAGAAGGATGGAAGACTTATAGCACTGCATGTTTCTCAGCTACCAAGTATCCATACGATTCTCAAGGGCTTAGACATTTCAGGGATTTTACAAATGTTGTAACATTTAAAATTATGATTTTAAGTTGAGTGAATTTGTGCCAAATACATTTTCTCTCTCTGGAGAAACATCTAGAGATGTTACCATTTTGAGAAATAAAATATGTTTAAAAAAGATTAAATAAATGATTAGTGATAATGGCAGTCATATTCATCTTTTGGTTAATTTTCCCCTTAATAGATTCACTCTCTCTTTAAATGACATTTACATAATAGGAATTAAATAATTTCAGTGTGTTGGACAACCAAGGCATTGAACCAACACATAGCATGTTCTTTGCTCAGTGTTAGATGTTTTGCAGATGATTTGGACTGATTACTGCACATTCATGAGGAGGCTGGCCATGCCCCTATCTGACTTGTCCAGGGAACATTTGTCCAATTTTATTTTAAACTGTGTGGTACACATTTGACCAAACACACAAATATTTGATCTTTTCAAAAACAAAGACGACATTCAAATGCATCTAATCTCTTGATGCAAAACTTGCTATAATCAATGACAGAAATCTCACAGGTCTCATTGTACATTTGACCAGGGTCTTAAAATCCAGGCTGCCTACTTCTTAGTAACTCCAAGCCCACAACACTCCTTCACACACACTCTCCTCCCCAGTAACCAGAGCTGATAACTACAACCTGTTCTAGACATCTGCAAGTAGTTTCCTAATGATGGAACACCTTCCCTTTTCTTCTCTGCGTAGGTGTGATGCTGCCATAGTAAGCCTTGAGACCCAGAAGTACCAATGATTCTGCCTTGAGTAAGGGAGTGGGCATTTTTTCTCCTGTGACAAAACTACAATGTCAAGAGACAGAAATTACCTAGTTTAGTACTTTTTTTTTTCAGTTTAAAGTATTTATGAATCTTATGGTTATCTTCATCTGTCCAAGAATTTCTAAGCACTAACACAGTCTGATTTATTTTAAGATGATAATCCTTCATGTTTAGTTTGGTTTGTGGTTTTTTTGGGGGGAGGTAGAGTGGTCTTTCTGGGGTTTGGGGGGGGTTCTTGGAGATATTTTGTTGGGTTGTTTTTTTGGGGGGTTTTTTGTTTTGTTGGTTTGGTTTTTTGTTTGTTTGTTTTCAGGTTGCCCTGTCCTGCTTCAATTTTGCAGACTCATAGCTGCAAAACAACAGTGCCATCCACTGTTCCTCAGGATAATCTTACTCAATGGATTTTTCCCACTGTTAAATAAAATAAGATACTCTATTGTAGAGTCTTAGTTATAGCAAACACTGGGCCCCTGATACAGATAAGAACTTAACGCTTCTAAAGATAAAAAGGTAAACTCTAATTGTAGATGTTTGTTTAGAGGACAATAAAAAATCCTGATTGAGTTCTAGAAAAAAAATTCATAAGCAATTCAGATTTTTCTCCTAGAACTGTAGTCTTTTATTAAGTATACTGTATATCATTGATTTTTAAAAGGCCTCTAGGCCAACTGCACATCCAAATCACATATGGGGCAGTTCTGTCATTGCACCTAATTGCTGTCAGCACGATCAGCTCTGGAACTATGTTTCCCTCAAGTGGTGAAGCTGCCTGGTGTAAGCAGGGAAGCTAGGCACACCACCTTCAATGATACTCAGAAAACAGTACAGCTCAGCAGTACAAAGCTATGCTGGTTTTCAGTCATTTCTCTGATAATCTATATGGGCCTCAATTGCTCAATTCAGCACAAAGTTTATAAAAACTATGAATATACCATCATCCATCTGTACTTACAAAAACTAACTAGTAGTAAATGTAAATTAATATGTGCATGAATACCATAAAAATACACAGACATCACATTTTAGCTAATATCCAATACAGTAATATATGATATAATAATAAGCATAATTCAGTTTCGGTTAAAAAAAATAGGATCATGCTGTTTGTGGTGTTTGTGCTGGCATGTAGCTTGTCAAACACATTCTAGTGAGGTCAAAAAGCATCTATCAAAAGTAGTTAAATTAATGCCTGTTGTACTTTTCATGGACATTGATAACAATCAGGATTTTTTCATACCACTCAACTCATCACCATCAACATTAGCTCATAATAAAATCAGTCTTGGACAGAATAAAAATTACAAAACCCAAACACACCAACCAGGTTTCAATTCCCTGGTGCAATTATGGAACTTGAAATGTAATTCTGTTTAGAAGTGCAAAGGAATTAGACCAGAGAAAACCTGTTAAGGGTAAAGCATGATAAAAAGAAACAGCTTCAAAGACCTCTTTTATATTGCTGTTGCCTCACGTCATGTTATATTCTAAGCCTGAGTTGTGTTAATGCCTGTGAAAGGACAATGAGAAAAATCAGAAAGGAAAGAAATCTGTGTAGCTGAGCATTTCAAATAGTCACAGAAAAAACACTGTGTTGTACTATTGCATTTTAACATTCTACATTGGGATGTGCCTTTGAAATGTAACAGTTACTTGGTAGGATGTTGACAGAATCAGTAATTATCATTTAACTGACTATCTGCAAGGCGACAGAGAGAAAACCTAGACTTTAGTCTGGTGTCACACAGTGGGTAATGGAAATTTTTCTTTACGTTACTGTTGTGAAAACTGTATCTTATTTTGAACATTTTACATTAACAAAAATGGTGAGCCTTGAACATACTGAAAAGCCACAGGAAAAAAAAACCACATACACTTCAACTCTAAACATCCACAGACAAATGATCTGAAGAGATCTGCTTCTGTAGAAGAGCAGTGTACAGCACGATCAGAGGGACATGTACAGAGACAGCTCTGCCACATCTGTCCACGCTTTTCCTGGTCCACACCAAAGCATGTCTCTAATTACATTTGAGCTGTTAAATGAAATATAAAGCAAACACTGTAGTCCAAGTTGAACAAATTACTGTTGAAATTCATGGACACTTATGATTTCCTCAAATTAACCACCCAACAAAGCCTCATTGTACAGGGAAATGAATATATTTTATTTCACTTGTTACATATGTGCCAGTTATCTATATTATTAATTAGCCCTGTGAAATAAACGTTACTTGGTATGTTTCCAGTGAGTCATTTGGGATCATAGCTATGGCTCTGGACTTAAAGCTTTGAACTCAGCAGGACTGAATAGGGAAGCATGACCTCAAATTTGAAATGCCTTTTTGGGCAAAATATGAGGAGTATTTATCTGCCTGATTTCTCTGTTTGAGGATGGCTGCCCCGGTTCTCAGAAGGATGGTCCTATTGCACCCGTCTTAACTCAGGATCAAAAGGATGAACACCCAGGAAGTCAGAGTAGAGCCAACAGCAATGATCATGTTACCTCTTGTTGCACCCAGGTTCCAGGCACAGGACAAGTGTGAAATTGCTACTGTTTGCCTTTCAGAAGCATTACTGTATCCCAAAAGCCAACAAGTCACAAGTCAAAGACTAACCACTGGTGGCTTTCATTGGCAATTCCTGTATCGTCTAAACACAGCCCAATGCAGAGCAAAGAGTAAGAAACAAACCATTTTTATTTTCCCCTGTTTTTGATTTCTATTAGCCTCGTTTTCTACCACAACAAATATGATTGATTCATAGAAATCACACAAATGCGGGTTTTGCAACCCTGGCACATAGCTGCTTCATGCAAGGATTTGCAATTAAAAAAATGTGTCTTTAAAGTCCTATTGTGTCTATACTGTAAAATGAAGCAGTTTAAGACTGGGTTAGTAGATAGATCTTTCCTGATTATTTCCAACTTAGGGAATGAAGGATGTCCCTGGCTAACTGCATGTTTGCAGCCATACTAAACTGCTCCTAAACAGGAGCAATTAATATCAGCTTTGTTCTGTTCTCTGTCTTGTTTATTACTCCCTGAATCAGCAGAAATAAGGAAAAACATTGAGAACATCCTGACTCTGCTTTATCAGTAAATCTTCAAAAACTAAGTTTTAGTGTATTTAAGCAAAAAGAGCACAATGCAAGCAAGTTTGTCTACCTCACCTAAAAACTGAAATTTGTCTCCATGACTGTCTTCTGTAACCACTGATGCCTTTCAAACTTCTTTCTGAGAAATGTTTTAAGACTTGAGTACTTTCAAAAATCTGTAGTGTGACAGTAAATGTAAGTAGATCTTTATGAAATAATTTGTCTCAAAAGGCTATACTTTTAATTTAAAATCAGAAAGTATTCAGCAAAATCCTTTTGTGAGGCTCTCCTATAATGCCTGATAGGCTCAGGTATACCATCTCCAATTTTAATAGCGGTTTGTGAGAAAGGATCTTGAGAAGATAAAGGATGGCATAAACAGACATTTAGATAGTGCTGGCATATAACCAAGTCATCTCAAAAATTCAGCTATAGATATATATTCCTCTAAAAATTCATCTACAGATTTCCACTTGTAAAAGAGACAGTTTTCAAACATAACAGAAAGGAACTGAAAAGATTATATTCACAGTGACATGAATGCTGTCCTGATTGATGTGAAGATGAAGATCTGCTTTCTGACAGGCATTTATACTATTTCTTCCTCTGCTGAAATTATTTCTAGAAAGATTTTGTTATTGATGACACCATAGTGAAACCCACTCAGAACAAAGAATGGTGGTGTTTGCTCAGTTGTCGGGTGGAGTAGGTGCCTGGTCACTCTGCGCTATTCACAGGGTGGGGAATAACAGTGGAAAGTGTCCCAAGGTCCTTGAGTAAAAAAGAACAGTGCAGAGATGTCAATCATAGAATCACAGAATGGTTTGGGTTGGAAGGGACCTTAAAGACCATCTAGTTCCAACCCCCCTGCCATGGGCAGGGACACCTTCCACTAGACCAGGTTGCTCAAAGCCTCATCCAGCCTGGCCTTGAACACTTCCAGGGATGGGGCATCCACAGCTTCTCTGGGCAACCCATGTTAATAAATTAAAGAGGAAATGGATTATAATGTTTTGATTTATTAGGCTGTTAAAACTCAGTAATTCAAAAAAATCACTATCTGAAAGTACTATCTGAAAATACGTCAAATAAAGGATATTCCTCAAAAGACTTGGAAGGACAAAAAGTAGACAGACTGACACATATCATCTTACAAAACTCTGTGCTTTCTTTTCACCTTGAACAACTTTGAGTTTTGAGGGAAAACTGGGAATTGGAAGGTATAAATCCAGAACTGTCAGTCTATTCTGTGTGGGAGAGAAAGGCAGAAAGCACTGGAGAGCAATATACCATACTGGGATTGCAGCACTGGAGTTGAAGTGCTGTAGGAGCTGGAATATACAAAAGCACAGGACAAGTGCCCAGTTCAGCCAGACCCTGTGATGGCACCGTGGTTCTCTTCAAATGGGGTATTTTTTCCACAGTCAAGCTGCTCAGAGGAATTACAGTTTGGAGAAATACAGTTTGAAAATAGACATGTTATGACCAGCAGCTTAACTGCTCCACCTTTCAGACGTGGCCTTTTCCAAGTACTGGAATTACAGATGGCCATAAAACTGGGCAAAATGCTTATTACTCCCTGCTTCAGAATAAAACATTGCCAACTCTGTTAGGCTTAAGTTCCTGTAGTGTTTGCACAATGTTACTGGAGGCAAACTGGTTAGATTTCAATAGCTCCTACAGTCCTCTAGTTTTGAGTTACTATAACCCCTGTAGAGCTACTATGACCACATCTTCACAGGCATACAGTTCTTGAAAATGGATCCCTGTTATTACTACTATGCAAAGAAAATCACATATTACAAAGTTTTATGTTCAAAATTAAAATGAAAAAGAGCAGCAATTATTTCAATGACCACCCCTCAATTTCGTTGTCATCATCAGCTGCAGCAAACACAAGATGCACACAAAGTTCTCTTTGCTCTGATTCTCTCTCAGAACTTTTTCATCTCACCTGAAAGAACCTGTGCCAAGATGAAAGAGTGGACTACCTCCATTACAGACACAGTAAACTGTAATTGAGGTTTCAGGGGAACACTTACTCTGCTTCAGTGCAGAGCCAGCCAGGTCAGATCGAGTCATGAATAATAAAGAAAAAAAAATAAAAGCATTCTTCTATGAGATTCCTAAACTGTCACCTAAAACATAAATACTGCTTGACATGCCCAAAATTAGAATTTCAGTTACATTTCTCATACGCAAAAGTGTTTTACAAAATATTAGCTCCTACACAGACAGTAACAACATTACAGCCTATTGATGTAATTTAGTTATCTATGCAGCTGTTAGCATACGACATTCTTGTTATTCTTTTAAGTTTTCATCCCTGTTTTTACCCAGTCTCTGTGTTTGCATAATAAAATCTACTATTGTTAAATCCCTACTCGCCTAATAGATGCCAGGAAAATGTAAGAGGTTAAACAAGTTTTAAAAAGCAAGAAAGAAAAAAAGATAAACCCAACCCAGGAGAAGTCATTTAACTTTCTGCATCTCAGTTTTCATGAGAACATGTAAAAGAATGGAAGCTCACAAACCAACAGCTCTAATGACTGCCTACTAGTAGCAGACTACTAAGACACACCACATGCAAGTCTACACTATAAATGTGCAGCTGATACAGCTAGAGTAACATGGGAACACTACTAGGAAAAATTGGTATAAATTCATTTGTATACAACACCTTATTTCACCTTTACAAAAACATAAGGATATACACCTATCTACCCACCAGGCAGTGGAATTCCTTCCCTTGTTGTTGACAGGGGAATTAATGGGCTGTCCTGTCCAGTGCATCTCTCTAGATATGTACAAATTAAAAAAACATATGGAAATTTTTTTTGGAAAATCACAATAGTATTCCGCTATATCTAGGTAATAACAAAAATCTCCAAGTTATTTTACCATCATAATGTTAATGAGCAATAACAGCTATCAGAAGGACATCACGGTCTGGGAAAGTTGAATAAACACTAAGGAACACATCAATTTCTATTTGTCTGCCTCAAAAGGCCCATTTAGTTTTCCCCTGGAATACCTAAAAAATACCACATAGCCACAAGCACCTTGATAAAGATATTGATTGCTAGGCAGACTAGGTAACAAAAACTAGACTAGTGGTAATTCAAGATCAACTTATCTTTATTTTGGTTTACAATATTCAAAATTGAGCCTGATCTGTTACTCCCTACCGCCCTCTAAATACCCTCCATCTTTCCACACATTTCACAGAATCTTAATGAGCAAACTGTTAAAACCCTAGTATCTAAAAAGAGTTTTCATCTCAAACACAGTCCTGTTAGCCAGTAATGCCATATTATCAGTAACAGCCGGTTTAGGAACTTTGATTTAACTGCTTTAACTGGCGCAACAACCACTGTTCTTCAGTCAAGAATCTTGACTCTGCCGCTAGTCTGATGTACAATATAGAGTTGATGTATTCTATACTTTTCATTTGTAGCGGGGGAAAAAAAAAAGTCTGATCTTCAAGAGATTCACATGTGCAGGTGGTCAGTAAATGGTTGACATCACATGCTTGTTACAGAAGTTTACACCATAGTAATGCAGGAGTGTTACAGCTGATGATAGACATACCAATTGTGGTTTTAAACAACCTACTGATAATCCCTAAAATAGTTACAGTAGTTTAAATGCAAACTACAACACTTCAGGGCCATTTTATTTACTAACATTTGAATTACAGCCTCTATAAAGCATTACAGTGCAAACAGTAGAAACCTTCCCAATCGTTTCTCTGTAGAAATTCAGCTTCTACGCTCAGTTTATTGGAGAGGCAGAAAGGATGGGTACCAAAGAGTTAACCACTTCCAGCAGTTGCTAGGTAACATACTCTGCCATCCCTGCATCTCTGTCCCAGGGTGTTCAACAAAGTCTACTAAAAATCACTATTGCTTCATCTTAAATTTCATTACTTGAGCACGTGTCCCTTGCTTCTCTTCCAACCATCCCCCCAGCATCCAGAAGATACTGACCAAGTATCAATCCGGAGTAAAACAGACCTAATCTTCTTGATTTAATCTTTCTTAAAAGCCTGCTGGTTTTCTGCTTTCCTTGCACCCCGAGCTGCAGCCCTGCCTCGTTAGCCTTGCTGCAGTGCCAACAGTGCTGAGAGCTCCTGGGAGCAGGAGCTGCAAGAGGTGGCCCCAAAATGCTCAACGCAACATAACCTCTGGCCACCACCGGCTGAACCTCTCTTCCCCTTGTGCTCTGCATTGAGTCTTAATTCCCACCCGCCTGTCCTCAGCTAGTTTACAACCCAGAGAAAACCATAGCTCACTCGTACGCTTCAGAATGTATTGTTTTTTGTGAAATCACTTCCAATCCAATTTGAGAGTGGGGTTTTTTTAATAAGAAAAATCACCAGTGCTATCACAGACCAGAATGAATTTGAAGCACAGTAGCCGATGTCATTTCAACAAAAGCAGAATAGGGGTACTAAACAGCTATGTCTGAATTCTATTACAGAGAAAAGTGAACAACCTGCTACTCATTTTTGTCACTAGGTAAGTTTTCCACACCAAAGAAGTCAGCTGCTATATTTCACTGTTCTTCCTCTGTTAGGGTGATTTTCACCTCTAACAAAAGGTCTTCAAAAGACCATGGTGCTACAGAAGGTGAGGTCTCTCATGGCAGACTAAATTTCATTGCTAATATTTCCATTGGCTTCAAGTTAATGTATTTTAAAAAATGCCAATTCCAAAATAACAGCTTTGAGTCTCTCTTGAATTTGAATTGCAGGTGCTGCAGAGATAGATGATTGTGTGTAGGGCAAATCCTATTTTCTAGGATACAGAAAGTCACCAGACCATACAAAACTAAAGCCACCAAATTATGTCAGTTCTATACTGAGCACTCTCTGCTGGAATTAAGTTCAACAGAAACATGTTTTTGTTAGTCAACAGATCTATGGAAAACTGTAAGGAAAAGTACTGGAAAAGACATATCACTATGGACATCTCATTAATTTCTAGGGAATTCAGCTGTGTTTTGTTTTGCTTTGTAACTTGTAGAAAAAAAACCAGGAAAATTAGATATAGGCTGGTTATGGAGGCAACTGATAAAAAAGATTTTTAATTTTGAACTGATTTCCTCAATTCTCTATTACTAGATGTTTCCGGTGTTTTTGTTTAATTGAAATACTGAAAATTTAGTTAAAAGTCTTTTAAAAAAAAGTCCAATTATTGAAAAACAGTAGATTGGTTAAGTAGAAAATACTATAATTAAATGAGAAAATAATTTTTAAAAAGGCCCTAAGTCAAACAGATTAGTATTTTTTAGAGTATGATTAAGAAACAAACACCACCATCTTTCATGACTTCCCACTTCCTTTGACACATCATTGGGCCTTACTGCTTTAAGCCCTTTATCTTTGTTGTTAGCAGATGCTGACTGAAGAGAATACTTCCCCACATTCTAATTAAACCATTTTTTAATTCCCACTTTGAGGGCACAAAAGCTTGAGAAACACAATGATTACTGACTGGTACAGAAGTTCAATCGATACAGCCCAATTCATTCATTATGTTGCTTTATTATACAAATGGAATCCTCATTACATATTGCAGAGAAAATAAAACAGCCAGTTTGGTGCTGTCAGGCTATGAGTGCGACATCACTAATTACTGCTATTCTTGTCTGAGAAAGGATTTGGGGTTTATTTGGTACCTATGTTTGCAAAATACTACATAAAAGCATGAACTAAAGGTTTTTCCAGTAAAGAATGTCTTGATAATACCTTTTGATTTAGTCAGAACTCCTAAAAAAACTTAAATTTTGAAATTTAGGGTTTATGTGATCCTTTTGTTGTTGTTGTTAGGGTGGGTGGTTGGTTTTTGTTTGTTTGTTTCTGGTTTTAAATTATGTTAAGATTGTCTCTGTACACGAAGTGGGCAGATACCAGGGACTGTGGATTGCTGAGGGCAGCAAAATGAGCACAGCACAGCTGCCTGCTCTTCCTGTGCCAGACCACCAAGCTGAAGCACGCAACTCCCTCCCAAGGACATGGGGTGCCGTGGAGGAGATCAGTGCATATCCAAAAGCATCTGAACTTCCAGGGGAAACTCCTGCAGCCCCAGCACTGCCAAACAGCTGAGAGGATGTCCTAGGTAAGTCTACACCCTAGATTGTTGAAAACAGGGTATATAAACCTTTATTAAGTTTCATTTCCTGAAGCCGCAACCAGATCTACCTACCTTAAAGACAGCTGAGATGTACCTAAATTCCAGTTTAACAAATAAGGCACATGTGAGGGCACAGATGTTACATCAGGGAATGTCATGCTAAATTTGAGAGTGTTATAGAGTGCCATGTGTTCCTCAAAGGGAGAGTAAAAAATAAAATATAGTGAGTGGACCTTCCCTGCTATTGCTCACACAGCTCCCCATTGATAGCTGGCTGAGCTATGAGAAGGAAAGAAATACCTGTTTCTTTTCTCTCTTCTGAAGGCACTCAGTCAGAAGGACTGCCCATATACCTGATAAAAACATGGCCTGCTTTGATGATGATGCTGCACTTGCTAGATAAGCTCAGTGTCTTAGAGGCAGCAACAGCTCCTACCTGCTCACATCTCTTCCCAGGAATCAACTGCATGGACATCAGTAACTTTGTTCTTCTGCATCTTTCTCAAGGATCAACCAGGGCTGAAAAAATCAGTCCTGGTCACTCCCAAGAGGAAGGAGTCTCATTTCTTTCGTGTTTTTCCCATCCCTCCCCTCCCCAAAGAAGGGCCCTATTCTCCACCAAGGTCCCCTGTCTGCTGCACACGGGTTGGTCCTGGTGGGAGGGAGAGAGCAAGGGACGCTGCAAGGCTGAAGGTTATTTGGACACTTCTAGATTTTCCCTACTGAAAAAACCCAAAACAATAAAAAACTCAGTATGTGAAGTCAGGATAAGTTATTGAAAAGGGAGTGTGCTCTATTTATGCCATTTCTACCCTCACAGTTTCTAAATACTCCCCGGAGGAGAGCTCCAAGGGCAGCTATTCATCACCGAGACCCTGGCAGCATGGCTCTTTCACAAAGAATATTTACAGCTGCAGTAATCCATAGACTACATTAAGAAACTCTAATCTCATAATGATTAGCTCCCTTTTTACTCTGGATCTCTGTGGCCAGATGCCACTTGGGCCCCTATTTTAAATCATTGTTTCCGTCTGCAAAAGCCTCGGCATTGCTTATGCTTCGTGACATCATCCTGCTTGGCACAGCATAGCACAAGGTCGCGACTAACTTAACCACAGATTTTGACTTTTTCCATAAAGTTTGTCCCACTGCCAGTCATGAGCTATCTCTAGAATTCAGGCTTTTGCATGACAAACTGCCTTGTTGAAGTTCAGAGCAGTATGTTTGGTGCAGTAGCACTTATTTTCAAAACCTGCTTTAAGAATAATCTGTCTTTACTCAATTTTTGGTTTTGTTCATTTTCTTTGGTTTCACTAACTTGCTAGATTGGTCGTTAACGTAAAACTACCTGTAAAAACATATACATTTAGGCAAAAAAAATCCTGTTCAAACTACTTAATATTGGTTTTTTCTGATAAACCTGAAACAGCACACCTGAAAAACTAGTATGCTGCTTTTTTCCAGTAATCCTGGTAAAAAAAAGTCAGGTTTATTCTCAACAATAATGCAACCGTCTTCAAAAATGCACGCTATTTGTTTGCGCATTTATTTTCTTCAAATTTATCATCTCACCTACAGCATTTACTTAACACCCATTGAGTTCTATTTAGAGAACAATAGTACACAAACAAGTGTTTACTGAGCATGAATATTCTATAAGGGACTTCAGAATTCTCTAGCTCACTGACTTCACTGTCATTAGAAATGGCATTTTATCATTAATTTTTAATTTACCTATATAAATACCCAGGTCTTCCTTTTTTGTCAGCAACCTATATCAACAGTTTGTGGCAATACATTATTGCTACAAAAAGAAGGAAAAACTGAAGGAAACATTTCAAAAAAAGAGCACCGTAGTATCCTGTACTGAACCATCAGCTTAAAACTGCTAATACATGCAAGACAAACAGTTTACGTGGCTTAGTGCCAAGGATGACCTCTTGCTCCAAACATGAAGCCTGCAGGATTGTCAACAGGAATTCTGATGAGCCAGTCTCATATGGGCATAGAAGAACGTTTCCAATATAGTTTCTTCAAAGACAAGCTTAAGTTTCTGAGGATGCCCCTGGGAAGGGCTGGCATTGCAGGGATTCAGAGCTACGCCTAAATGCCTGGCAGCCCAGATCTGCCTGCTTTTGCTGGGGTCATCAGTTTAAAGTGATTCCTCAGGGTTCCTACCCCCTGAAGAAGCTACAAGCTAGAGGACATGGTGAGAGAGGCATTGGGTCGACGGTCTCTTCTTGCAGCTCCCTTAGACATAGGTTAGTGAATTAGATATCACTTAACAATACAGATCTTAGTCACATGACAAAAGGGCAAAATCAGCCTGAAAGGTGCCATCAACTGTAATTACTTCCCCTAGATTTGATCTACTTCTGATCTCTTTAAAGCTATTTGAAGGAACTCCTCAGGAAGAAGAATCAGCACGAACCTAGAAAAGCTGATATGAAAAGTATGACATGTCCAGAGATGTGTTGCATACATAAAATCAGAAGTTGGCATTTTAAACTGGCATGCATTATCTTTAATATAATTATGAAATAAAAAACTCTAATATGAATTTATATCACTCATGTTACTGAGAAGTAATAACTATTTTACACATTTCAGATTATAAAAACATTCAGAAGTCACCTTTATGAGCAGAGTTAGGAACTTTTTTCCTGCCTTTCTCAAACTTAAATTGAATTTTTCAAGTAGATCAGGTGCATTATGCATAACACTGTCAGTGCAGTTTGCTAGTGATAGTTAACCACATCTTTTACATACCTGCATTTAACAGAAATCACTCATTTAAAGAGTCATAGCTGTATAATTCTGATTTTTGCATATAGAAGCATTTCCAAAACATGAAGCTTAATTTTACTTGATACTCATTTGATAGCTTGATGGACTATGTATTTGAAAGTCAAATGCCAATACATTTCTTTTATAATCAAGTCCATGTTTAAAAAATGCTATAGGTTATTTTCAACAAATTAGAAGAGGAGCCGTCTGCTATCATTCAACAGGAACCAATTTATTTCATTAAACAGGAATCTGCATTTCCACCCCACTCTGAGAATTCAAGTAAGCATACCAGACTTCATTATATTATTATCCGTTGATTTAAACACCCATAAATGTTTGAAATACTTGGTCCTTTAAGATTTGCTATAGTAACTATATCTGCTTTTTCTACACACCTTGGTGTGTACCAGATGTTATGTTAAAAAGAATGCTTGACCCTGTTTCCTATTTGAGGCTTTTGCATTAGGGGGCAGGTTTTTTGGATTTTGTATGGGTTTTGTGCGATTTGGTGGTAGGTGGTTTTTTTTGCTTTTTGTTTGGTTTTGAGGTTAGATAGCTATTAATGACTTCCATTTCAATAAGCAACCAAACAACCTTCCAAATCTATAAATGCCTTCTAAATTTTCTGTAGAAGACTGTGTCTATACTTTCCTAACTACAGCTCTTCCTTTCTGAGAAGTTTCCTTATATTAAGTAACTCAGAAAGTTTGTTCGGTTTTGGGTTTGGTGGGGGGTTTTTTTGGTGTGTTTTTGTTTGGGGTTTTTGTTTGTTTGGTTGGTTTTTTACATTTCACTCAAGGTATACATATGCATTTTTTGTCACTCAAAAGCACAGTACCTTCAGAACATGTGAATGTCAGAACTATGGAAGGGGACCCACGACAGCATTTTCTCCTTCCCAGATTGTTACCAATCCAACTACATCCCTTGCTTTTCTTGGGACTGATTTATACAAACATTTCAAAACAGCAAATGTAGAATATCAATATAAGTATATATTTCTCAGAGTACTCATTAAAAATACTTTAAAATGAATACTATTTTATTTCTTTCCCCCCCATATACAACAGAACTGGTAACTAACTATGCTTATCAAGTTAAGCTACATACATCATATAATACCTGATTCTGGATAGTGTGAGCATTTCACTTCAACATCCCAAATACGGAGTTTCTGCGGGTGCGGGCATTTGCTGAGGACTAGAAAGCCTGTTGCTTGCCAGAACTAGGTTGAACTTTTAATTTTATTTTATTAGATGATTCTGAAGATATGCTGGATTTGGCTGAGAGAGTTGATTTGCTTCATAGTAGCTAGTGTGGAGCTATGTTTGGATTTGTGGATGTTAAGAACACTGATGTTTTAGTTGTTGCCAAGTAATGCTTATATTAAACTAAGGACTTTTTCAGACTCCCATAGTGCCTGGGTACTCCCAGCTTCTCCTCTACAAGAGATTTATGTTTCTTCTCTACAAGAAGCTGGGAGGAGACACAGCCCAGACAACTGACAGAAACTGACCAACGGGATATTTCATGCCATAAGGTGTTATGCTCAGGATACAAGCCAAGGGGTGTTGGCCAGGTAGGGGATCACTGCTTGGGGACAGGCTCTAGCTCACAAGGTAGCAAGCAATTGTGTTGTGCATTGCTTAGTTTTGTACATCCCTTATTATTTCCCCTCCCTTTGCTGTCCTATTAAACTGTTATCTCAACCCATGAGTTCGTTTTGGTTTGGGTTTTTGTGTCCCCCTAGTTCCCTTCCCCAGCCCACCTAGGGTGAGGCAGAGGCAAGCGAGCAGCTCTATGGTCGTTAGTTGCTGGCTGAGACTAAACCACAACAAAAGACAAGTAAATGAAGCCTTAGGTATTTGATTGCCATTCTAATCAAAGCACAGACAGCTTACAAAAGTGTTAATTAGAGCCAACTATAGCTGAACTGACCTGTCTTAAAATGACTTAACACAATCATTCTTACTCAAACTGTATTTTTTTTTTAAATATGCATGTCTCATACGAGAAATTCATTTTCACAGTGGTAGATACAGTTGTGGCTCCTACACTAACTCAAAGACGAAGAAAGAAACTAATCCTACACTAAATTACCATACAACACCCTCTCAAATATATAACTCCCTTGGTTTCCAAACTTGCATCATTTCTGTCCTACACCACATCCATGCTGAGATTAAAGGCTAGCGTGGAAATGCCAGCAGGAACTTGGCATCATTAATAGCACAGTATTATCTTGGAGTACACAGGTTTATTTACTCTGTTTCTTAAAATCTGAGAAGGAATTCTATAAAGTATTGCTTTCTGTGCAAATCTTTAACTGTAAATACTTCAAAATAGTGTACCTTAACACAGGAATTTGTATTAAAACAGAAGCTTAATTACTAAGCTGGCGATTGAGCTCCAGATTTGAAGCAGTGAACTATTCTCCATGGGTTCTTTTAGATAAGTGACTTGCCCATTCTTGCTACAGAGTTTTATAAGCATCCCTCAAGATTCATGCAACCTCTATGTCCATATGAAACTAAAGACATAACAACAGAAAAGACTAGCTTTTATTAGTCCTGACTTCTGTTTCATCAGGTTCATAGGTTTTGAGAAGTATCTGCATTATAGAGACTTATGGTCTGTTCATCTCAAGTGCCAACTTTTTCAAGGTTATAGGTTGATTTCAAGGAGTGAAACCAAACCAATGAGAATTCTAGAGATCAGAGATTTCACATTACCAGATGTTGTTACAAAGCTAGTATGTGTATTCACTGCATCTTACAGCATATCAAAACAGTGCATGAAGTACACCTTTTAAATGTGATTTCAGGCTCGTTATCAGCTGCCTTTGTTCTGCACATACTGTTATCTTTTGAGTCTACTGATAATTGCTTCTGACTTGAATAGACAGCATCACTTCCAATCAATTCTAGTTCTGACATGTTACAATTCGGAAAAAAATTAATCTTTCCAGCAAAATGAAAGCTGTGTTCACTCAGCTTTAGGTTGAGAAGAAATTATTTAAATAGAGGATTATATGTTGTAGAAATGCTGTTATATCATACAGAGAAGAATTAATAAATAGATATACAGGAAAGATGGTTTTATCACAAGCTCAAAAGACAGTACAAAGGTACTTGAAGTTCAAAGACAATGAAAGCATATCTGTGAGGTAGGAAATAAATTTGATTCCTTTTCATGTAAAAACACACTCTTGTAATTCTCCTGGTGGTCTTCAGTTGCTTTGAGGGACTTGCATAAAAATTTCATGTATGCAAAAATACAAACATTGTGTTACCAGTGGTCAATGATATTAATTCCAGTCACAGAAACCAAATCACAAAACTGATTTGAGACAGACAGTGAAGCCAATGTAATTAGGATTTCATTCTTTATTTAAAAATCAACAAGACCCCAAAGCACTTCACAGTCTTAACTGATGTCTAAAGTTGCAGACAGGAAGAAATAATAATTATAATGATCATTGTATCAATTTCAGTGACATCAAAGCAGGATTTTGCTGGATTAGGTGGGACTTAAATTTAATGCCTAAGGAGCACTGAAGACCTTAGACAAATGTTACACTGCCCATCATGCAAAGTTGTAACAGTGTTTTAAATGTTGTAATTATCTGTACTGCAAGATTAACTCTGATTTTGGTAAGCTCACACACACTGCAATAGAAAACATCCTTAAAATGGGAAAACTTTGTATTTTGCTTTATCACCCACATAAGTAGGTGGATGAGTCAGGTGGTTTAGAACCAGTCCGGAAAGCCCTTTATCCATTCTTTTTTCAGTTACTGATTCCAGAGAAAAGAGAAGTGTGAGGCACAAATCTTTATGCCTATTTCACTGAAAGTATAAAAAACTTCTACCCAAACATGGAGAAGCTTTGCATTTTTAAATAAGAGCTTGGCCAGCATCAGGTCTCTTTTTTTGAATCATCATTAAACTGTCGATGCATCTTTAGGTTTTTTTCAACTAACACCCAAATAAATTTCCACTGTATTGCTGCCTAGCAAGCTCTCCCCATCTTCTATTTGTACATTTAACTTCATCTTTCCAGATATAGTATACAACTATGCTTACTGCATTTCTCATCTTGCTGAATTTAGACCATGTCGCTATTTTATATTCTGGTTTGTCAGGAGATTCTTCCAACATAAGCGATTTCAGTTCAAATATTACCTACAAATTTACTAAGTGTATTCTCTATTCCACCAGCAAACTTCTTAGGAAAATACTGAATAGGGCTGGATCCAGTAGTCCCTGGGGGTCAAAAACTCTCAATGGGCAAACACTGTTAGTGGTTCTTCGTAGTCTGAGATAATCCAGATGAAATCATTGTAAGGATATATCTGCCAAGTCAACTAATGGCATGTATGGAAAGTATTAAAGCTGATATATCTTACTGCTTCCACCTTAACCACAAAGGCAGTTACGATGCAGGTTTGACGTGCCACCGCCTTGAACCATCACCACTGATTTTATTGCCATCTTGCCATTCCATGTCTGCCTACATACCAATAATTACAGAATTACTCCAGAGTCTTTCTAGAGATTGACTATAGGGTCTACTTTGTAATTTCCCTAGTCCTTTTGTTCTCCACTTCAGATGGATATTGTTTTCTTTCTTAATTCTTCAGAAGCCTCCCATATCTCCTCCTCCCCTTCCCCAATATAATCTGTTGGTAATAAAAGAACTATTAATGATTCTAAAATTTCTGCTTGCATCCTTCCTTCTTCTGTGGAAACTTTCATCAAGAATTGTCAGTTTGAAATTTCTTTTATAGAGGTGGAGTTTAGTTTCTTTACCTGTCCACGTCTATGTTTTCTTCCCATTTTTGAAATTAAATCATAAAAGGATCTGGTCATAATTACTCTTTTTTTCTGCATAAAGACAGCTGTTTTGTTCTTACCAGGCCATTTCTGCATCATCTGTTATTGCAGCTGTCACACCTCCTTATATATATATTTTTTATTAAACACAGTACTGAAAGTTTTAAATCAGATGTCCATCTGAGTGTGTAATGACCTAGCCTTGTATCGTTAAGAAGATAATCTTGACAGGGCCTGTAGGACTGCCTGCTAAGGCACTTCCTATTATAAAGCCTTGCTTTCAGTTGCTTATAACTTTGGCAAAGCAACTACATTGAAATGCAAGCACTACATCTGCTTCAGGGTGTTTAGTCTCATTCACAAATAATTCAACTGTTTCCCAGAACAATATGAAGAAATATGATTTTTTGTTGTTTGTTATTTTTCTTCGAGAATTTAATATCCCTATTCTGGCCCCTCCCAGGTCCCATTTGTGAGCAGTCAGCACACACCCGTGGCCCTTACTACTGCAGAAATACCTTTCTGCGACCACCACTGGGGCAGGGAATTTGCATAGCATACGGTGAAAAGAACATTCATATTTATTTCCTCCACTAACCAGTGCTCAGACTGGCCCAAATTAAAACTTGACAGAAATTCAGTTTGCAGAATTTCAGTTTGTTTTTATCACCCAGGTCTTCAAATGTTTAAGTACAGGTATGAGAGCACAAAAGCAAGCCCAGTCACCCAGCTCCACTCTGCCTGGGCAGAAAGGGGAGCAAACTGATGCCGAGCTCCCCACACCCTGGACAGCCTCCCATAGCCATAGAGTTGCAGCATACAAGCCAGAGACACTACAGTAATTTTATGACCCTAGACACTAAAAAAAAAAAAATCTAGAAGTCCCTAATAAATTTAATTCAAATTCCGTATTTTTCACCAAATAGCTTGTGTGTCAAAGACAACAAAAAGGTTGATCAGACTTAAAGGTGATTCCATTTTCAGGCGCTCTCCTCGCTGTTTAATAATACCTGTTCCTTTTTAACAATGTATTAACAGAAATCCAGTAGCAGATCTGCAGAGTCACAGACTCTTCCTCTCAGCACCGAGGACAAAGCTCCTGTGCCTTCACAGCGGATCCCTGACAGATTCAGTGCAGCAGAACAGCACGGAGCTCCCTCCCGGAGGCACACAGATACCTGCATCTTGCTATCCTAATAGCATGTGTAGCTGAGATACCTTGCTGATTTGTCCCTTCCCCAGCCAGTTGTCAGATAACATGATCTTACACATTTGTTAGATAATTGAGAGACCAAACAGAGAATGCTGCATTAGGGAAGACTATACCTATTGGAACACTACAGCAGGAACTTGGATTGGCAGAAAGATAATACCACCTTCCTTAGAGTAGAACTTCCCTGAAAATTACATTTTATTGTGAATTTTCCTTTTCTAAAACAGACCACTTTAAAGGTAATATACAGCTATTCCAACCTAACAAAGCTCACACCAACAAAAAAGAAATAGAAAATTATTTTGCAGACTATTATATCTCACCTGTGGAGAAAGGCTCAAATCCTGTGAGGTGGTTTCTTTAACCCTACTACTCTTTGTTGCCCTGTTCAGGCTGTTAGTCATATGCTGCTGGCTACCAAAGTTTAACAAGGTTCTCTGCATCGACAGAATTATGTCTTGTTCTCTGCAGAATCAGATATAATGAAGTTGCTCATTAAAAATAATGAGCTGCTTTAGTAATGAGCCCTGATCTACAGCTTCAGTCTGTGGAATATCTTATTTTCAGTTGAAACATAATTAGATTCAGTTGAGGTCCCCAAGTTGGGATATTAAAGATAACCACAAAAAAATCACAATTATCAAAACTGAATACACTGAGAAATCACACTTAATTATCAAAACTGAATACACTGAGACTTTCAAAGACTCATGTAATAACTATAGTGTTGAAATATTGGTAAATATTAGTTAAAAGAAATTAATAATGCCAAAATTATTGAATAATAGTCCTTAATTGGTTGTAGAACCAGTGTTACAAAACTTAAGCTATTACAATTACATCCAATTGCCTGAGGACAATTGTTTACATATTTAAAGTTAATGGCTTGAAATTCAGCTGTGTTAAGCTCAAAAGAATTCCACTGACACCAGTAGGAATTGAGGAAGTCTGACACTGATAAAATCCAGGCCGTTAATTTACTCAGAGTTAAAAAATTAGCATTGGTGCCAAGTACACAAAGTTTAACATATTCTAGGCATAGGATGAAAGCATCCAGATACAGGTATCAGTGTAAGGAGGCAATAGCCAAACCTGATGTAAACCAAGCTTGTGACATAGTCTTTTCAGAAGATCAACCATGTAGGACAGCTAACAAGTGACAGTAATGGACATCTGAGTCTTAGCTGTTTATTCCTCCCCTTCAGTAGCTGCTCCACCCACACAAGCACATCCACCAATGCTTGGTATCAAACAAATGCCTGAGATGTTTTTGGAGGGGTGTGTGGGGAGGTTGCTTGGTATCAAACCAATGCTACAGAGAGTTTGGGGATTGCTTGCAGTGTTTTTGGAGGGGTGTGTGGGGAGGTGTGGGTGGGTGTCCCCATTACTTCTTCAAATATCCTGTCTCTGTGCAAAATATGAGGCCTGAACATGGCCTTAAAATGCCACCTTATGCCCTGTGAACCTAACAGTAAATATTCGTTATAACTCACAAGATAATGAATTAGCACTCCCAGAGATAGAAGCCTATCAACTACAAACTGATCACAACAGACAACTTCTACCATCCAAGCATTTCTGCTGGGATAACCAAAGCTGCAAATTAATGCCAAGCATATTGGTAGATTTTCTATGAAGACATCTATTCGCTTCAGAAGACAGACTAATGCTGTTTTCACATTCAAACGTCCAGAGGACTGGGCATAGATGCAGTTGTGATAAAGCCAGGAAAAGGCAACATCCAGGGCTGCACATGGTTCACTCTGCATCCGAAGGTGGTGATGCAAAAGGACCTTTTAGTACGTTCAGAAGAATCCAGACTTAAGATGTTTGTTACTGAAATGTAGCCTACAACATCCACCTGAAATCCCAGACCCTTCAAGTCTCCAGGTACATGTCCTGAGTGCATCCAGAGTCCCATAGTGGGGGAAAAAAAAAGGGCCAGGAAGTAGCCATTGCTTGTTCCTGAAATAACCCTTGACATGAGCAATGTAGAAATAGCCTCAGACACTATTCTGCAGCCTCACAATTTTAAGATAACCCTGTGCCACTGCACAAAATAACATGATGCAACTCTCCCAAACTGTTTAGTTTTACAGCTATCATTCCTCATTGCTGAATAAGAAGTATGAGATCTTTAAGTGTGGGCCAATAAAATAATCTTCCTAAATATTCATATGAGCAGTTGAAAAAGTGTTCTGTCCTCAAGTATACTAGTCATTCTTACACTCCACAGTGCCTGTATAATCCAGCTAAGGATATTTAGCAAAAAAAAAAAAACACTACACAAAAAAACAGTAGGCAGGAAAGCTGGAACAGCTGCTTAAGACCATTTCAATAATTTATTCACTTATTTCTGGTTTGCAGATTCTCTTGCACATGTTTTAAACCTTGTAATCCTCTTTACATATGAGCATGAAAAATGAGCAGGTGTTCTAGCTAATGTACTTTCAGCTTTGACAATCTCTATACTTAATTTATATTTTTGATGAGCACTTTTATTTTAAAAGACTGGAGTCACCAACGGACACACCTGAACTTCTGTTCCGTGGCAACGGAAGCAGAGATGAATGCAAGATTGTTAACTTCTGTTAGGTACACTGCATAAAGTTAGCAACACATACGTAGTTTGATACAGTGGGCAAAGCTGTAAGCAACCCTACATACTTTTGCACATTTTAGAAGGGTGTTTTTACTCTTTATGCAGTGCACTTTAATTATGACCTACAAAATGTACAGTTACAGAAAATGCAATTTTATCCCTTCTTAATCTTCATTTTTTCAATCCTCTGCTTTTTAATCATTTGCTTCATTGACCACTTACTTGGTTAATTTCACTGAATTATTATATTGAGCCACAGAATATTATACTTTTATCAGGGAGCTCAGAAAGGTAGCTCATTATAGAACTTTAATAACTTTAAAATAGACTTTTGCTTTAGCCAAGAAACCTTATAAAAAGTGTTCTACATTTACCATGGATTGGGTGGCAGACTTTGCTTTTTTGTAGTAATTGAAATATCAAAAATTTTTGAAAAAAACCAGTGTATTGTTGCCATTACATAGATATTCATTACAACCCAAAATTAGAAGAGGCTCAAACTGTGACCTCTATGTACCGAAGACTTTTACATGTGCTCCACAACGTTAATATTTTCATATGGCTCCTTTACTCCTCCGTCAAGCTGTGCCTAGCTTGGCTACAGCCCGGAGTACATCAAGTTACCTGTATACACTGACCCAGCTCCCAGAAAAAGTGGTTGCGGAGAGTTTCCAAGATGCCCACCGGCACCAGAGGGAGGGGATGTCAGCGGACAGCTCACGATCCTTGCAGTAGCACTGCACAGCGCACAGAGGCAAAGCAGAGAAGCAGCGGGAAGCAGGGACAGGTTCCCTGAGGTTTTAGGGCCAAAAGAGAAGAGCAGAGATTAAAGGAACCTATGAGCATTGCAATAAGGAAAGGAACTGTGAGCAGCGGAAAGAAAAAGCTAGATCTGCAAGGAAAAAAGACCAAGTGAAAGACCTTGGAAGAAGGTAAAGATTGACAGCATGTTGGGAAGAGAGACAATTCTGTCTTCCTTCGCAAGGAAGTAAACAGAGCTTCAGGCTACAGAAACAAACAACTGTTTATGCTACAGGTAAGTAGGGGAAAATGGGGATCTGAAGGGAAAAGAAAACAAGGTAAAAATAACCAGCAGGTAAAAGCATCTTAAAGAACCTTTTCTCTGCAATAATGGAGCAGCCTCCACGGGGTTTCCAACTGCACAGCAAGACAAGAGCAAGACTCTAACAGGCAAAGCACATGGGAGAAAATAAAAGATCCAGTAACACAAAGATATGTAGAATATGCAAACTTCTTCCCTCAGCAACACTTAAAGAGATGTAGAATATGCAAACTTCTTCCCTACCCCCCTTCCTTAGCAATACGGGTGTTTGGCAAGAGAACAAAAGTTAAAAAGGACTTCAGTCACTACGTTCTCTTTGGGTTGACAGCTGTGAAAGCCGCATGTGTTGAGGTTACATGACCATAAACTGGAGAGTTGTGTTTGTAGTCGAGTGGAGATACACAAAATTGCACACCCACCCCCTTCACTGCTCTCAATCAACTCCAAGGCTCCAATTACCACATTTCTGACACAGCAGCCCTGACCCTCACTACCAACAGATCACTGACAACCTGTCAGAAACAAAGACAATCTTAACAGCCTAATTCATATAATCATAGAATGGTTGGAAAGGACCTTTTAAAGACCATCTAGTTCCAACCCCCCTGCCATGGGCAGGGACACCTTCCACTAGACCAGGTTGCTCAAAGCCTCATCCAGCCTGGCCTTGAACACTTCCAGGGATGGGGCATCCACAGCTTCTCTGGGCAACCTGTTCCAGTGCCCCACTACCCCCTTTCATGAAGATTTTTTCCTCATATCTAACCTAAATCTCCCTGCTTTCCCCCCTTTCAATAAATTGTTTGCCACCTCTATACTGCTTGATTCTCACAAGGGTTAGATACCCCTCTACAAGTGACCTAGAGCAACTTGTGCAATTCCAGATTTACCATAGCTGAGTTCTACTAGTTCTACCCAATTCATGAACCCCAATTCATGCATTATCCATCAAAGTCAGTTTTACTATGTTCAATTTTTTTTTATACGGCCATAAGGTTTTGCTGTTACCATTATGTGAAACTAATGATAACCAAATACAGAGGCTCCAGAATAACTGCAACTTTAAAATAAAATATACACACAAGCATTTCAAGTTTGTAATAATATGCATCACACCCTAGCTAGTTGTAATGAATAACTATTAACAAAGACAAATTCCACCAGATAAGATTGCAAATCCCAGTTACAGTTGATATTAAAATTACGTCTTCCCACAATTATTATTAATACATAACATTTCTCAGAAAAATATGTTATTGTTAAAGAGGACTAATTGGCTTTTAGTTTTGCGTTTAGTGTTTCCTAGTCCAGAGAGAAGTGAAGGAGCTATAATTGTTTTTTATTTTAATGCTGCTTTTCCTTTTGTTTTCTAAGACCTGGGGAGTCTCTAACAAAGTACTAAAACTTTAGGTCATCTTAAATCAGAAAAGAATAAAGGGGAATTTACAAGATGTAATAGAGCAAGGTGCAAAAATCCCAACAGGAGTTCAAACTTATTACAGTCCAATCACACAGCTCAATGCAGTACTGTGATGTTTATTTGTTCAGGACCTGAAGGCTATGTAACTGTATTTTCTCAATATTATGCTTTAGGTAATTAACCTGCCTCTCAGCAGGATTTCACAGCTCAGTCACAGCTTCACTCAGACTGATTTCATCTCCAATGCTGGGTTAGTAACTAGCTCAGAAATCTATGCATTGCACTCCAAAGCACAGGATGGACTAGGCCGAAGTTGGCAGAATTTGAAAAAGAGCAGCCCTGGGCTGTTTCTGCTTCCAGCATCTTCAGAGAGAGCAGACTCAAGCCAAGGCAGAACAGTGTCATGCTCCCGACTCTGAAACTTCAGGCCATAGTTTTAAGTTTCAGTTGAGAACCACCTGAGTATTTCATGGAAATCAGGACTTGTTTCCAGGGAGGTTAAAACACAACCAATAAAAGGAAAATTTTAAATAACAACTGCAGCTTTAAACACCATTTCTTCTAAAAAATTTCAAATGTCTAAACAGAACTCAGACATTTATGTAAATATGCAAACCTTATCACAGACCTGATAAAAGTAGTGTTAAAGCACCAGCTTTCTAATAATGAGGAAACTCAATGCCAATGCAATCCTCAAAATTGTAGCGTTAGGCAGATTTCAGGTTAAGTCTTGAAGAGATGAAGTGTCTTCTTTTCTCTGAATCCACAGTAAATCTCCACATTCACATGGGACTAATCTAACTAAATGTTAATAAACAGCTGTAGGAGGAAGGGTCAAACACAATTACTAAAGCAATTTCAGATTTGCCTGTGTCTGCTCTATTCTGATTCTTTCATGGCATGTGGGTATCTGTTAAAAGTGCTTACTAGCAGCGAGATCCTCCTATCCACTCAAAGTTAGAGCTATTAGTGACAAAAGTAGGCTTTTAAAAGATGCCACCAGCACAAGAGCACAGGAGACAACAGCACTCAAAAACCTGAAGATTCATATACATGTCAGGAGTCCTGACATGCGCTACAGTCATCCTCTGAAACAGCAGCATCAATGCCATTGTGAGAAGTGATACAGAACTGAAAGAAAAAAATATTTGAGACTTCTGAACACACTGGGAATTCACTGACTATTAAAAGGCCTCATTCGTGTGCAAGTTTTTTTACTAAAGCATTCATTCAGATCTCTGCAAATCATAGGATAACTTATGCTGTTAATCAGTTGCTTGGCAAATATGAAAGAATTTTCAAGAGGATCACATTATGACAGCACTGTTCTCTTCTTCCCAGAACCTTCTCGCTAAATACAGCCAGGGCAACTTGGCAACAAACAGCAGAGAGAATTTGGAAACCCTAAGGATACACGAAATGGTAGTAAAATTCAATGGTTGCTAACTCAACTGTATGCTGTAATGATAGTCTAGCTTGTGGGCATTCCCATAGCAATATCTGTGTTCACAGTCCAGTTTCTGCAGATAATCTTAAAAAAGAAGCCACGTAGTCCAAATCCTGCTCTCATACCTGTGTGATTTCTATCAGTCCATGCTGACAGACTTCACAGCCTTCCCACGTAACCTATTCATGCTTCACTATCCTCACTGTTGATGGAAAGTTTTTCAGAGCATCAGATCTAAGTCTCCCACACTTAAATATAATCCCATTCCCTTTGTCTCATCCGCAGTATATGTAGCTTGTTTCTTTCCTTGGTGCATGTCTTAGGACTGGAGATGCTTCACTTACCCTCCCAACCCCAGCCCCCCACAAACTACAGTACTTCTGTGGTTCAAGACTACTAGTTGTCAACCTCATCTGAATTCTCCCTTTCCCTGTATCTTTTGGGAAATGTGATGCTCAGAACTGAACATAGCCTCTTATCACTGCTGAACATAGCAAGATTCCTTCATGCATCTTACCCAGTACATGCCAACTTACATATTACATTATGCCACATCCACAGGGACTTAGGCACCGAATGATTTAAATGTCTGTCCTGAGCAGAGGCTCAGATCTATTCTCAGCCAATAATGACAGTAAAATGTTACGGACTACAGATACTACGGCTTGTTGCACTAGTTCACACAGGTTCACATTATAAAGGCTTACCCCATGCTGCTATCAATTTACACCTTCTGTTATTTTCAAGAGACTAGTAATTGTCAATCCACTCTAAAAAAAGATTCAGCAGTTGAAAATAAGGCACATTTGGAGAAGCCTGTAGATTTGTTAACCTGGCAAAGCATTAAAAAGGGAGTAGTAAAAAAGTAGTTCTTCAAGGGAACTACTCATATTCTTAAAGTTAAGCACATGTATAAAGAGTTTGTTGGGACAAGAGCAGAAAGTACCAGGAAGCATAGTTCATTTCTGCGTGTTACCATCATTCTGTGCCTCAGTCAAGAGGCTTAGGAACAAATGCCAGCACAGTACTCTGTGGCAGACTTCAACAGACATGGTGTACCCGTTTACAAACACCACTAACTATGCCACAGTGATTTGGTCGTTACCAGAGCCATTATTGGCACTTCATTTATTGCCCTGTCACATTTTACCTAAAGAACGCAGTTCTTAGTACTCAGCTAATATATAAATGCAATTTAAAATTTATCATTAAATACCTTGTCTAACAACACAGCAAACCCAATAATTCCATTAATAAAATCAGACCTAATCTATTTAGGACACATATTTTACATTTACAAGAAATCCAGAAGTGCTCTATTAGGGTTTTTTGTCCCCTCTAATCAGATAAGCATCACATAAATGTAATTAATAAATCAGTTGGGTAATGCTACTAAAAGCATTTTAAAGCAATAAAAATCAACTCCTGCATATTCCGATTTTTTGTGCATATATATTAAAGGACAGCTTTGTAACAGTCTACCCAGTATAATCCTGACAGTATATTCCTACTATTCATGAAGAAGGTGAGAGTGTAAGAAACAAAAAAAGCACTTTGTACAAAGGTACAATGATCAAGAACAATTTTTTAACACAACTGCCACTCATGCAGTTCAATATGAGCTACATATATACCAGACCCACCTGTGGACTGTCCTTGCTGCTCCCTTCCTGTAGCCACAGGGCCATAGCACCAGGTTTTTCACATTCAGATCGTTGGAGTAACTCATTTAAACCTGATTCCCGTTAAGTAATAATGTGAAGATGATAAAAATGTTCTTTGGTATCTAGCTTAAAATCTATTTCTGAAAGCTTAATTTTTCAGTATTATGTTTCCAATTTTTTAAACCCATTCAATGCTTTTTTCTAATTGAGCAAATTTAATTAGGTTCTGATCCCCGGCAGTCTGTTGAGCCTTTTCATTGCTGAATTAAACAACATATTCCTTTAAGGTAATGATATAAAAATAGATCTATACTTCAATAGCTGTTCTTTCAAGTCAGAGCACAACTTTAACACCAGGACAAAGGACTTATCACACATACATAAATCCACAAGACCATCCAGTTGGCACTGGGAGGGGCAACACTGAAGCCAAAAGGAGTTTCTCAATGAATTCTACTATAATTAGAGCACAATGGTCTGTGGAATTCTCAGCCCGAAATAACATAACACAGGCACAATTATGCAGCACATACTTTTAGAGAAATTTCTTCTGGAAGAAACCATATCTCATCCGTACACTGGAGCTACAGCTGCTCCCAAGACTACCTGGGACAGGCAGCACATTGGGGATGGGGAGGATAGAGATGAGCCATTTCCACCAGTGCAAGGCAATAGGAAAGTACCACTGTCATTAGTGCAGGTGCCCATTTGGGAACCAGATGATGCAGGGCATCAACAAGCTGGAGGTCACTTCCTGACAGCCTCCCGGGAAAACTCTGGTGTTGAAGGGCATTTTGCTGATGGCCCATGACTGCTATGGGGCAGCAAGGCACAGACTTCTGCCTGTCACCAGGCTCATCTGAAGTATCTGGGCATCAAGCATACAACAAAACTGAGCATGCCAATGTAGCCAACTCCAGACAACTTCCTGAAACTTGGGGAGATTAATCCAGGCTGTCCTGTGCCCATGGATGTGGGCTAGTTAAACGGAGGTGGTTTGGGGTTTGTTGGGATTTTTTAACACTTTTTCAAGGATTCTAATTTCTTCCCAGTCTTGTACTACATTAGAAATCTCCAAGTTCCTCTCAGATGCTTTGTAGATCTATGACAGCTCAGCCAGCTTGTGTACACTGGAAGTATTTTATCTACTTTCTGCCTATACAAAAGTGTCCCTACCTCTTCCAAAATTTCAATCACTTGGTTGAGCCATGTTCTTCTGAGACTCACAATTACTAGCAAGTGCTGATTCTCAGCAATAGCTTCTAGACCAGAAACCCCCCCCAAAAAGCTCTAATCAGAGATCTCCTAAACAATTTGTGTGATGTTCAGTTGGGTAAGTAGACATGCTCCCTCAGTTTCCAGAGTTTTGAAAATCCTGCAGTTTCACATCAGTTTAATAGACATTTTCCAGTAACACTGCAAACTAGTCTTCTATTTTAAGACATTAGAAGAACATGCCTTCTGTCTTAAATCACATCTAGCTGGTCATACACTCAGATCTTAGCTGCTACCACAGAAATTCGGGGGTGCAGCTAAGGACTTGAGACCACCCTGATGGCCCGGGCAGGACCCTGCCTCACACAGCCACACTCCACACCAGATCATGAGAAAACCCATGAGCTGCCTCTGTACCCATGTTCCCATACACTATTGTCCAAGAAAGGCATTTTCTTGCTGTGATCCTTAGTTCTAAGCGTATTTATCAAGGCTGTAATATTTATTTGTTATTAGTGCTTAGCAATGAAATAATTCCTCATCCAAAACTAAAATCTAATTAAAATAAATAAGCAAAAAACTATTTCTTACTTGATCTGTTGGGAAGAAAAATGAAGCCAAAGCAGCTTGCCTTTTCTCTTCCCACTAGAATAAGTAGTAATAAAGTGATATTCTCCTGATCTTGCTTCTGGGGCTTCAAATTACATATCTCACAAATGAAACAGCAAGAGATAATGTATTTTTTGGCAATATGAATTAAACATTTGCAGAGGATAAATTTTACTAGTCTGAAAAAACCCAGAAACATCTCATTTAATATATTAGCTACTTATTTATTAGCTTTATATATATGGACAGGCATCTCATTTGATACTTCTTATATAACACTCTTCTTGCATCCAACAATATAGTACAGACACTGTAAAAATTTTCCCAAAGCTAACAACATTATCCACAGATCCTGGCCATATTAACCAGAGTTAACACCAGCAAGTCTGACCTTCTCACAGGAGACAGGAAGTAAATATATTCCTCTAGTAATGAATGTCATGACCTTAATTTGCAGGCTCTCACCTACTTCACTTACGTTACAGTAAAAAATACAGGTTCAGGTACTGTTCTAACCTGAAGAAAACTAATAAACTTAGGAAAAAACATTAGAAACAATGCCATGATCATCCAGATATTAATAAATTATTACTAACTACTTATATATATTTGCTATTTTAATGAATCATGGCAATGTAAAGTAAGTTCTACAGAAATTAAACCTAAAACGTACACATGAGCTATTCAAGCAACCTTACTGTTGCATGCATACTGTGTGATTAAGCAAAAGCAATTAGGAAACCCCACCTGAGAAGCACAATCAGAAAATTCTATCTTGAGAGCAGTTCAAGAAAAACACTAGGAAGCCACATCTAGAAAGCATTATCAGTGTTTTGGGTTTGCATGGCAACATTGGGGAGGGGGAGACACGACACAACGTGGCACTGCTGGGGTGGCTTCTGTGAGAAACTGCTAGAAGCTTCCTCTATATCCAATGAGCCAAGACCGACTCAATGCTGGCCAAGGCTGAGCCCATCCTGGTCTGGACTCAAACACTCTTCGTTATATTTTTCCCTCCCCTGCCCAGCCGAGGGGAGCAATAGACCAGCTTTGGTGAGCACCTGGCCTACAGCCGGGGTCAACCCACTACAGGCAGGAAATATTAAGAAAAAACACCCACCAGGAGTCTCCTAAAAGAGCAATCAGCCATTGTTAAGGGGTCAGGAAACCTTAACTATTGTACCGAATAGTACAAACCTCAAAGCCGTCCATACTGGCTTCAGCAGAGAAGCCTTGAGGCTTGTTGGAAAAAGACAAGAGCATTAGTTCCAGTTCCATTAGAACCAGTGCTTCAGAAACAGAAATGGAGACCTGGTCACTCTGGTATGCTGCAATGCTAATATTTCAGCATCTTATCAATGAAGGGAAGCATGCTACAAAGACTGTTTATGGTCCACTACCTCATCCTCATGGATAGGTGGTAATTTGGGTACAAGATTATTTGTGTAGGCAAGAAGAGTGGATATAAGGGAGAAGTAGGGCAATAAATACGGCCTTTGAGACAGCTCATTCCACTAACAAGCAAAAATCCTGATGAAGAAAAAGGCTGTTTAAACTAAGGTTTACACATGATTTGAGAACCTGTGAATATTATGAATATGTAGTTAATGGTACTTTTTGTAACTAGGGATATAATTCTCATTTACAAGAATTTTTAGGCAAACCCCACAAGTGCTGAATTTTCCACATCTTTGAAATAAGTTAAAGAGCACAAAGAAGTCCAAATTCTCACTTGTTCCTAATGTAACTACAATATAAGTATATAATGAGGAAGTTACCATGATGCTAAAAAGAAGTGCAACTGCCTTACAGTTTAGGCACATATTAGTTTAATGAACAATGTTTACAGCACTCACTGAAGAGTTTCAAAGAAAGGGTCTTTCAAGACAGCAATGAAATCTAAAAATTTAAGACCCCTACACATTCACACTTTTCCCTTCACAATGCACAGATATTAGTCACATTTGTGGTCTTCTAGAGTAGAGACAGACAAGAAAAATTTGACTTTAGTGTCACTCGGAATAGAGGACTGAATCCAGATCACTGGACAGAATTTTAACCTTCAGACCATGTTTTGTTGCCTCTCTATTTTAGTTACTAAAAGTGACTGATGAGAAAAGAAAATTCTTCCTCTCTGCTGAGTGAATTAATTCTGAGTGTGTAGCATCTTTACGGTGCAGCATCCTTGTTGTGCCTGCTGTTATAAAATCCTGTAGCCCAAGTGATACACACTTTCAGATCTCACCAAGTAACAGGACTTCCTTATTAAACCCATCCTACCACTTCAAAGACCCTTATGATCCACCCACCAGGGTGACCTGCAATATTGAAGATGTGGATTCTTAAAATTCTCCAGTATTTTCATTTCCAGCTTACGTGCTGAATAAGTAGCAGTTCATATTTAAAATAAACTGCATATATTTAGCTAGGTAATTCCTACAACAAGGGTAAGACCAAAGGGAGAAAAAAAAAATCACTGCATAAGCATCTAAAAATACTTCCCAGAGAATATGAGCCCAGACTTAAATTCTGGTCTCATACCGGTAGCCATGGCTAAATGGCTGCATAAATAAGCTCAGCCAGCATGTTTGATGTTGCCTATGCTTTCCCCAAGTCCCAGAGTCAGCCTCTTGCAGTGCTGCACCCAGGAACCTACCTCTAAACGCTAGTGCTCAGTTTCTTCTCAACCACCTGACTAATGCACAGCTCCCACACAGCCAGCTGAACCATAGCATGCAAACACAGATGACAAGGAACCTTGAGAAGGGTGAAAGTATCCATTATTTACCCAGATAGCCTGTTAAATACTTTCCAAATACAGGAGAGGCAGATGGTCTTTTCCCCCAGGATTTTAAAAGCTCCGTATGAAGCAAAGCATGACTGGACAAGACAGTGGTGTAGAATGAATGCAGAAGGAGGAACCATATCTGCAATTAGTCAGAAATGCTTCTCTCCGGTTTCTACTTCCTTTTATTTCCAGCCTTAGAGCAGAGCCATGTCAACACCAAGCTGTTCACAACACTATGCCATAACGCTTCATGAAGGAAGGTAACAGGTTCCACCATGCTGTTTTCTAGCATGAAATTACCCAGCATATAGGAGATGTACATCAGGGAAAAAGTGATTTTGCTTAAAAAGGTATAATTTGGATCACTTTGCCCATTTAGTGGGACAATGGATTCACATGAATGGGCTTAAAAGCTAAGTGCATCCCATATATGTCTGCAGGTTTATAGTCCAAGTGATACGAGAGATAATTTTTGTTAGAACAGCGATGAAGTTACTACTTACCAATATAATTTCAGGGAAAAGTACTGTGTGTTTTAGAAGACACTATTTTGAAACAATCTTTATGCTGTACAAGACTAACTTCTACTGTTCACCATATTAATTTACTTCCAGAAGAACTATTTTAACATTTAAAAATATTTTACAAACACTTTCTACACTTGTTACATGTGTAAATGTGTCTTTGTATATTTTAAATATAATTTGTGTCTACAAGCCACAATTAAAATAGCAGTTTGTGTTACAACAGCATTGCAAACAGATTAGTTTGCTGCCAGTTCCACATTCGAGCTGTAGCCTTGTATCAGTGACACAAATGGAAGCAGAGATGAACCCTTCTATTTTTTTGTAATTTTAAATCAAGAAATACCTACAATTAAAACCAAACTGACCCTACTTAATGAGTAACTGACAGCAGTTCTCTATCCCTGTGAAAGACATTACAAAGGTAGAAATAATGGAAGACATTATGAGAAGCAATTGATGGCATTAAAAAAAAAAATCTTTGTTCTTCTGCTGAGGTCAAGGAGGCAACTAACTCTCCAAGCAATATTCTTATCTTCTAATCTATTTTCTACTTCTAAGAAGGTGGAGCTGCTTATACAGTATCAAATAAAAGTACTCATATATCTTATATGGGGGGGAAATCACATTATACGTAATTATTTCTATTTTACCATAAAGAAAGCAGTCTGTAAACAGCTGAGTGTCCAGCCTAATCTTTAATACAGACTAGTTTTAAGAACTGGAATTTCTCTTCCTGTCTGCCGTGGTGCCATGCTATGCTGACAGCACAGAGTGCAACAGGTAAAGTGGCTTGAGGAAGGAGCAGAAGGGACAAGGTTGGTAGTAGGTTGGAGTTGACCAGACCACCACAGAAGGAAGAATTACTGTTCTTAAGTAATGAGCAATAGAGACAATGATAACCAGAAAGTAAGTAAAGCCACCCCCTCACCATCCAAACACACCTGCCTTATCACTCACATTGACCTTAATTCAAGAGAGACTAAGTTACCAAAGAGAATGAGCTTTCAGAGAAATGGACTCGATTTCCCAATAAAGTCTCTCATCTCTAATTCCTACTACCGTATCTATGATCTTGCAAAGCTTCTTGCAAGTGATACTGTAGGTACACATCAGCCACCAGAAAAATCAGCCTCCAAGAATGAGTCCCTATCTGTTTCATGCAGATCTCACACACATATAAGCAAAAACTAATGTTATGTTCCAGTTTTGCAGGAAATATAATGGTAAAACACAAACAGGATGTTAGAACAGCATAGCCAGGACTACCAGTTTCTGTAGGTACCGGAACATAAAAGGGTGACGTCATTTGACCAGATTCAGTGGTGTTTGAATTCCCAGGTACTCATTTCCGCTAACCAGAAAGACTTTTGAATCTGGCCCATCTCATCCTCACCCTTCCAGATTTGCAGCAACAGGCCACAACCATCACATCCCTGGGAGAAGCACTGCTACTCCACTTCAAGTGCACTACTTCTAAGTACAGAACATTTTCTTACCCACCTCGACTGTGATAGTCATAGATGGAGGGTATCGATCAAAAATACATTATTCTGACACATGAAACATGACCTATGAATATCTCTCAAAAATGAAGAATGTGGCAAATCTACTAATGTCATTAAAAACCACATCGTCATACATGCACTCATGCACTGACAGCCAGAGTGCACTACAGACAACTGCCTTAATCTTCAGCTGTGATTTAATAAATTGTATTTGTTACTAGCATTTGGAAACATTAACTTGAGAAAGAATTGCAGAGTAGATTTCAATTCAATATTTTATATCATCTTATTTTACATTTTCATTGAGGGAAGCTTCAGCCTATTTTTCTCCAAATTACATTTTAGAAAATAAAGTATTACTGAAAAAAAAACAGAAGCTTTGATCTTACCTCAAATTTAGCCAAGACTGTCTTTCATGTTTCATTTCTTATAATGCACTGCAAAAGCACAGAATCACCTGAAATCAAAGAAGGATTAGAAAGAGGCGAAAAAACCATCTTGGTATCACAGGTCTTATTTCCCCTTACAGTTGCTAACATGAATGCACACACAAGCAAACTACCTGCTTCCCCAAAAACAATGTTTCTTCCATATATCTGTGTAAAGCAATTTCCTGTGAAACATATCAGAAATCTATTCAGCTACATATTTTAGCATAAAGAACTCAGGGTTTGGCACTTTTTTGGCATATTCTCTACTTTTATAACATCATATTTGAGCTTTTAGATGAAAAGTTAAGAATATTAATGCCCTGAGCATCTATAATGAAACAAACAGTATTTTGATTACACCTTTTCCATTAGAAAAAAGGTAGTGCTCAAGTTAGCTAACAAACCTGTGCTGTGCATCTGTCCTCTGAGTGTTATTTCCTCCATTCTCCATCATACATTTAACGCTTTTCAGCCTAGCAGCTCTTACTCCTGCCTTTGCTAGAGGCTCAGCAGCCAGCCATGCCCTTTCCCAGGAAGATCAGGCCACACCAGTCCCCTGCTGCTACCTCTCCCCAGCACAGCAATGGGGAGAGCCAGAAAGGACTTATGACATTGTGGGGCAGGCTTCAGCTGGAAAACTGAAGCCGTAATTATCCAATGTAACATGAAGTAATGTACATGCTGCTGTTTAACCTGTCCTTAGTATCTAGGAAAGCATGCTTCTACAGTGGCAACCATACACATAGCCCCAGAGGGGGAACCACTGCATTGGCAGGGCTTAGCAATGAGGAAGCCCGCCCTGAGAGAGTGACATGCTGTGTTTAACAAGCTTTATTTACCCACCAGGCACATGGCTGGTCACTGTGGAGGACTGCTGCTCATCCTGGCCCTGGGCTACAACTCCACCACTCCCCCCAACATTTTTCCTTGGCTGAAGAAAAATCCTTGTTATGCTGAAGTTGAGAAAACTATTACAATATAAGATACAATAAATCTGTTCTATAGAATCATAAAACAAATCACAGACTGGTTTGGGTTGGAAAGGACCTTAAAGACCATTTAGTTCCAACCCCCCTGCCATGGGCAGGGACACCTTGCACTAGACCAGGTTGCTCCAAGCCTCATCCAGCCTGGCCTTGAACACTTCCAGGGATGGGGCATCCACAGCTTCTCTGGGCAACCTGAGAATTTAAACCCATTACCCCTTGTCCTGTCACTACAGGCCCTTGTAAAAAGTCCCCCCCAGCTTCCTTGTAGCCCCTTCAGGCAC
>NW_010224957.1:89504-89716 GCF_000690775.1 Eurypyga helias
GGATGGAGTCATCCTAGGCAGCTCCCGGGCTGGCCCTTCCTCTCCTCCTTCAGCAACTGCCTGGCCCTTGAGTTCCAGAGCCCGATATCCATTCTGCAGGGGCAACTGGGAGAGGAGGGGGTGGTATGTTGGTGGAGCAAAGTCCTCTCCTTCTCACATTCCCTCATACTCTTCAGCTTCTCCACTTCGTTCTTCCTAGCAATGGCTTTCCT
>NW_010224958.1:0-388 GCF_000690775.1 Eurypyga helias
CCCCTGGGTAGAGCAGTTACTCAGGGGAAATCTAATCGAGTATTGTATTCAGTGGTGGCCATTATACAAATTGGAAGATGGAGAAAAATTACCTGAGGATGGAACTTCGAATATCCTTAATGCTAAAACAGTGATTTAATATGGCAAATACAAGAGTACCCAGGCCTAAACCACACATGCACTCTGGGCTGGGGGTGTGGAAATCCATTTTTGTGCTGCATATGCAGCCCCCAACTCTGGCAAGCCAGGGTAGCGTTGCCACCAGCTTCAGCACTGACCGGGAGGGCCGTGATCAACAAAACAAAAAAAATATTTGTATTGCTGAGAGCTGCTTGGGGTCCTCTGTGGTCCCAGGCCGGGGCCACATGGGCCAGTGGTGGGCATTGAC
>NW_010224958.1:515-734 GCF_000690775.1 Eurypyga helias
CTGCAGTGTGGGCCAGAGTCCTTGAGACAAGGACATTGAGGGGTCTTTCGAGTTGGTGGTCCATGGTGGTCATAAATGCAGCCCTTTGAGTCAAAGACAAAATGCGCATGAATGAAAAAGGGTGAGTTTAAGAAAAGGAATTACAGGAATTGATACGACTGTGTATGAGAATCTGAGATAACTCCCCCCCACAACTGGCCATAATAAAGAATGCCTGCT
>NW_010224959.1:0-1299 GCF_000690775.1 Eurypyga helias
AGGAATGTCGCTCATCACTGGTCTCCACTCAGTTTCTTATTCACTGAGAGGTCCATCCATCCAATCCGTGCCTCTCCAATTTAGAGACAAGGATGTCGTGTGGGACTGTGTCCAATGCTTTGCACAAGTCCAGGTAGATGACAACTGTTGCCAGGGCTGCCTTAGCTGCTCATGGTTGTCCTCTCGCCACATACCCCACTCCTCACCGAGTTGCCTTTCATCAGCCACAGAGGAAAACAGGGGCAGCCAGTGGGCAGCAACACGGGATGCTGAGGCTGGAAAAAAAGCAAAGTGGAGAGAGGGAAAAAGAAGAAAATAAGGGCAGGGAGAGAGCCTTGTGGCTACTGCAACATGACCATCTGCTTTAAATCCTCTTTCTGAATGGGCAATGGCGATTCAAGTGTTATCTGCAGACACTCTCTGAAGACGTGCATTTGGCTTTTAAGCTTTGACTGTATTTGTGGTGGGTGTTGAAAGCATTTTGATTGAAATCCTGCAAATTAAACACAGCTGGTAAGGAGAGGAGGTGCTGAATTGTCACACACCCTCAAAATGGGGTTTAAACATCCTTTCCCTCTTCTTCTGATGCAATCCCTTCCAGTCCTGATTGCTATGATTTTTACTTCTTACATTTTAAATGTTATGTGTTCATTAGCCAGAGCCCACAGGTTTTCGGAGGCAGTCTGAACACTTGGAAGTAAATGTTTATTAATACATGTTTCTGTTTGACATTCTTGTCTCAGAGGAGATTTTGAATGTGTTTGTGTGGGTTTTGGGTGTTTATCTAGATTAGACTAAAACAAATAAAACTACCCATTTCCCTGTCATCAGTGATGATGTGGTTTAATTGATGTACATAAAAACATCTGCTTATGAAGCAGAAGAGTGAAGGTCAACATGCAAGGAAAATAAGCCATTTCCTTCCCACTTTTGTCCCACAGCTGAAAGCTATAAAACTGTAACTCAGTCAGCTCCAAGCCAGGCAGTATAGCAAAATTATGACATGCAGCATAGTGGGAAGGGACATGGTGGCTGTAGGGGTGAGGGAGGGGAGGAGGAATCCTCATTGCTGCTCTTCTGCCTCTTCTCATATGTAAGAGAAAAGCACTTGCCTGCCTGATGTGAAGTGACCCATTTTGATCACCGAGCCCACAGAAAATACTCTTTAACTACTAACACCAGCATGATACAGTGTTTGTTCATTGTCCATTTTTAATTCCATTTTTTGTCAAGCTGATTTATATACAGAATCATGGAATAGTTCGGGTTAGAAGGGACCTTAAAGACCATCTAGTTCCA
>NW_010224959.1:1487-21455 GCF_000690775.1 Eurypyga helias
AGGGATGGGGCATCCACACCTTCTCTGGGCAACCTGTTCCAGTGCCTCACCACCCTCTCTGGGAAGAAATCCTTTCTTATATCTAAATATAGGTATATAAAATATATAAAATATATAATATATGTAGTGTGTGTATATATAGTGTACATAGAAAACTTTTTTTTAATGTGTCATTGATGTAACCTATCTTTTGGTTTGTTAAAATGTAGGTCCTATTAAAATGGAATAATTAATTTTCTTTTAAGACTGAAACTCCAATTTCCTGGGCAATAGACATTCATTGCCTACAGGAAAACAAAATTAAAGCATCTCACATAAATACCTAACTCTGCAATGCTCAATCACAGAGGTACAGACTGGAAATACTTTCTTTGTTGTATTCCTCTTTTATTATCTTCTTTCCTTTTGGATGAGGAAAATAGCTTTGTAAAAGCAGTGTTACTGTAGAAAGAGAATCTGTTGGTCATACAATCTCTAATAGTTACTTTTCTGGTATCTTTTCAAGCACGGTTGAATACATCTCCAAAGCGACCAATAAAAAGTATCTCTCATGTTAGAAGAGTTAAAATTAGTTCAGGTAATATGCTTTTAGCTCCAATCTGCAGAGAACATAAATTCCCTTGGAACAGTTAGTGGTATTAGTCATCTGCTGGTTGGTAGAGCGTGTGGTCGTCACAAAGTATTCTTTCCAGTTTTTAAAAAAACATTTTAAGTACTTTTTAATATCCACTGAAAAAAATAAAGATTTATCTTCTTTGAAATTCCACACAAAAAATTGGATTCATAATTCATTAAAAAGCCCTCCTGTGTTAAATTATTATCTTTTAATTTGGTGTTACTATTATTACTCTTAATACTGTCATTGGAAAAAATGGCAAGACTGTTTAAAATCTTCCCTGTTTTAAGGAACACAACCTTATTAGAACTGATGTAGAAAACCAGTTGGATATCTTTTAAGTATGATTCTAGGTGTACTGATTAAAAAGGAGGAAAGGCATATGATACAGTCCTTTATTATTATATTTTACTTGATTTTGGCATCTAAAACTGACACCTAAGACTCTTCTTGCCAATTTGATTTTGTGCATTTAAAATAATTAACCAGTTGCTCAGAATATGTGTAACCATGCAAAATATTAAAAGCTGAGTCAGTAACTTTGATCAGAAGTATCAAAAGATAGTACTTAAAGTATTATTAATAATAAAGATTATACAAAACATTAAAATTATTAAATTATTATTAATAATTAAATTCCTTTTTAATTCTTCCATATACAGAAATATGCCATATTACCTGAGAGCTAGATCCCCTCCAAGGTGATCTTAAGTGGGGAAAAGGAAAGGAATGCAATTCTGAAATGTGAAATATGGAAGTTTCCTTTTGCTGCTTCTTAACATGGTTGTGGTGGTTTTTATTGAACAGATTTCTGCAGTATAACATGCATTTAAGGCATCAGTCAAAATCCTGTTAAAACTTCCTCCTCAGATACTGTCTGTCTGGCAGTGTCATGGCAGCTGGATGAGAAAAAGAATGAGAGGGAAAATAGAGTGGTATGATGAGCACTAGCCATGGCGTGTCAAGGTCTGAGACTTGTTTCTTTTTCTGGTTGCTGGTGTTTAGCTACATCTCCATAGATGAAACACTTCAGAGACTGGAGGCCCATTCCTTCAACAGTTTGAGTAAAGTCACTCATATGTAAGTACTGTAGTTAAATAAATGAATACAGTGATAAATTTGGGGATGTGTGGAAATAACATATGTGTTGATGTTTGAGTTGTCATCCTTGTCTCCTTTTTAAGAGACAAATATTCCTTTTCATAATTTCCTTTCTCTGTAATGTGGAGTCAGTCTCTTTTTTGACTTGTGCTTTCTTTTCCTACATCTTTTCATTTCCCTTGCTCTTCTGTATCCTCCCATAGAAGTGTAAAAATGTAGCGAAAAATATGTGGGACTGCAGTATAAGCATGATGGCAAGTTGAAATAAACTGGCAACTAAGAATTACCTCTCTGAAATTACTGAAGGTTAGTGTAAAACAGTAATATAAGCACCAGAAATAAAATCAGAAAGCCAAAGCACAGAGGAAAATGGCACTAGCTGGAACATTCTGGAAGTGCACTAGTGAAATGAAGAGTGTTTAGCTGGATATTAAATTGAATGGAAATGTTATGGACAAAGGCTTATGCAAAATGTTTTTATACCTTTTTGTTTGGATCAGTCCTCACCAAATGATGCACTGGGCAGTTACAAAAGCAGGAAGGATACCTGCATCCAGGGACATCCTGTCATTTAGCAGTACCCTGTCCAAATGAGATGGTAATGTACTGAACAGAGCTTCATAGGATCCATCCTACCTCTGGCACTCTTCCATGTTTCCATTAATGATCCAAATGAGGGAATGGAAAGTGTTCTGGTGTCGCAAAGCTCAGACGAGTCACAGTTTGGCATATTTCAGACAAGATTTGTGTTTGCAGAGTTTCCATGGAAAAGCACTGTCAGTCATCACTGATCCAGAAAACACTGTTGGAGAGGAAAGACTTTTGCATCCAGAAAGAAAGCATGCCTGAGGCAGATAGGTCTTTTAAGGTTGCTGCAAGGGGTGAAAGGTACAACCCATTTTCCACGCTCATGTTTGATAAAGCAAAAGTAATAATAACTTGAAATTGGATTAGGAAAGATTCAAGTTAGAGTCTAGGAAATGTTTTCACATGGCTGGCATAGGTAAATACTAGAATTTTTTTCCTGGGGAGGTTGCTCCTATCACTGGAGGCCTTTAAGTCTGTGTGATCAGAAACTCCATAGGTATATTTAATCATCACTCACAGAAAGAGATTGAACTAGATGATCTCTTAGCACTGCTCTGTTTTCTATATTTTTTTTCCTTTTATTTTACACAGTATGAAGCAGAAAGGTTAATAAAAAATAGATAATATCATTATAGTTAGCATAGATAGGGAGCAACTAATGCTGGAAAGTGGAAGTGCCTCCCCTAAAAGTACCTGACAAGGCAGAGCTATGAGTCCAGGATCCTGAGACCTAGTTCAGTCCAATAACATGCTACCGTAATGTTCCTGAAAGAGTTTCACAGGAAGGCTTTAGTATGATAACAGAACTTGTCTTTGGTTATAATGCCATTCCTTCCTTTCTAGATGTTTTTTCCAGGCCTGTCATCTTCACGTTCTCTTTTCCTCTTTCACAGTTGTTGTATCTTTAGGATTCCTTGTTTAACACAAATAAACATTTAATGAAACATCTACTGGCAGCATATTTTATAAACAGTGAATGAAGCATTTGGCACTATGCACTACAAATTTCTCATGTAGTACATGTTTTGTGGTTCACCTTATTAGAAGTTAAAGATAAAAAGCTCTTAGGCCACTGCATTTCATTGCAGGATTCTTCCATGCAATATGAAGTGTAGTATCTTGTCTGTTATGAATCATAAGGATATAAAGGCTTCTTGAGGACAGCTTGAGGAAGAAGGACCTAGTTGGCTAGATAGCTGTTTTCTGTTGTTTCTGTATTTGAGCCGAAGTGGAGAATGTACTAGAAAAATCTCCCTCAGGATCTTAATTCATAACGCAAAATTGATCTCCTTCAAAGGGTAATATAATGTAAGACTTTGAATATAAAGAACTCTTCCACAAAATGCACACTTTTAAATGTGTGACTGAAGGAGTGGTGAATGGAGGTCTGGTGTTTCCATTGCCTCCCAAAGCACTCATTCTTGTGAAGCGCTCTGTAGCACTGTCTGATTTTCATTTCTTTCTACTAAAGGGTTGGTGAGGAATATGAGTAGAAGCCTTTCCTCTTGCCCTCTTCCAGCCTCTAACCACTCCCAAAGCATGTTTATATTCCTGCCTGGGAGGACAACCAGTGCCCCTTGCTATAAGCATGCCAGTGTTACGGCTTCCCTGAAGTCAGGCCAGGGCACACCAGCAAGGTCAAAAATCATCACATTATTATATCAATGCCAGATTCCAGTCATGGATGTGCTGTCCATGACTGGGAAGCTGCAGGCCTGGGCAGGAGTCAGCAGAGCTCACGGGTACCTACAGTCAAGTCACCCACAGCACAAGCTGCAGGGAGAGCATGGAGGGAAGGAAGTTTCTTGATCTGCTATACAAGGATTAAGGTAATATGGAACCTCTTATATTTCTCACAAGGCACTACCAAAAAATAAAGTGTACACAGACATACAAGATACACCTTATTTTTTCTGCACAAGAGCCAAAAATACTACCCAGGACAAGACACTAGAATTCTACTCACAAAAGCTGTAGGCAAACCCCTTTGCAGATAGGCCCAAAAGAAGGGCTACCTCTCCACTCAAAAGCGCTTACCAAGTTTTTAAAATCTGTTTAAGTAAGGCACATGTATTATTTAATCAGAGAATAGCCATGAATCTGGCAAATTAGGCAGTTCATATAAGCTGTAAACGAAATCAATTCATGTTTGACTGTTTTTCTGAATTGCTTCCTCTGATTTGCTAACACTGTTGTTGGGTTTGTTTTGCCTTTCAAATAACAAGATTATTCAGGAATAAATGCCTATGTTTTGCTATGCACCTGTTTAATGTTCTCCACTTGCATAGTATATTCGAAGTATTACTGCTAACGTAATACTGGGTAAAGATTATCACAGGGTATTTTAAAGGAGGTTGAAGTTACGGTTTGGAAAAGAAGTCATTCCACAGTTTCATTTTCACAGGTTGTTTTTCAGAGACTTTTCATAAATTGCAGTTTTATGTAAATAATCTTTTTACCCTAATTTCAACTTACACACACAGTTTCATTTTAAAAACATGTTTTTAAACCTAAGAACTTCTTACGAGAAAATTTAGTGTTTGTGGAAGGGAGGAACTAAGTGCTTTGGCTTGAGTCAAGTGTCATGTGAATAGGCATCCTGTATTCATCATCATCCCTGTCTGCCAAGCCTGTTAGTGTGCTTCAGCTTTGATCTTCAGCACTCCATTTTCTTGGTCCTTCTTCAGCTCATGTGCCCCTGTCATGACTCTGTTCCTTCCAGATCCCAGCTCTCTTTAAGCATAGGTCATATTTTTATGAAGTTATGCTACCAAGTGCTGAGCAACTGCTGCCAACTAAGGATACTGATCACCTGCTGTATTTTAAGAGTCCAGATCTAATTTTGGTTCTAATTAATGACAAAATTCCCACTCTACAAAGATGAAAATCAGGGCCAAGATTCTGGGGGGAGAGGTGTTTCTCCAATTGTGTTAAATTGTTCTCACAATGGTTTCTTGATACTTTCTGTCTTTACCTTTTTTTAAGTATGTTTGTGAGACAAACAAATTTTTTACAAATTCAGGACTGTCTCCCCCATGCAATGGCCTAAGTATTTATTTTTTCTAGGAATAACTGTGGAAGTGCCTGATTAACAGTCAGTGTCTCTGTGTAGTGGTTTAACTAGTAAGAGCTGCAGCTTGGTAGCATTACACTGAATAAAAAGCTTTAGTAATTAGGTTATTGTGTCTCAGGAAAATGTTCCCATGGAAGGAACCCCAGAAAAATTCACTCTTTCTTTTCCCTTTCTCTGTGTCTCTGCTCATTCTTCCTCTGATCTTTCACTCCAAAACCTCTTTCCTCTTATACAACCACATGAAAATTCCTCTCAACATTTGGGACAGGGCCAAAGGTTATGGTTCAAGAGGCTTGTCCTTGTATATGTGACGTCATTTGGAGAGCTGGCGGGGGACCACTTTCCATCTCTGCAGTGAGCTGTGGTGAGCTGGAGCCAAGGGATGGGGCACCTCTGCCAGCCTCTGGGCCAGGACCGCACTTTTCTTGGACAGCCAGGTCGTGGGATACAGTGCTGCAGAAAGGAGAGGTGACTGAAAGGAGAGATGATTGATAGAAATATATGAGAAGCAACTGGAAAGGGAGAGATCTGGGGAGGACAGCTGTATACCTGTGGTAAATTTGACGGCACTGGGACAAGTGCTGTGCAGAAAACTCTTGCTAAAAGCTGCAGTCTAGAGGTAGATACTGGACTGTCAGGAGCCCGAGCCAGCGTTCTGGTGCTACCGGTGCCCAGGCTTGACATGTGCATGCAGATGAAATAACATGGTTAATTTGGCTGTAGGGGGAGAATAAAACATGGAAGTATATGTACGAGTGAGAGAAGCCAAGGAAGCTATAGGCAAAGTCTAAGAAGTTATTGTAAGGAAAATAAAAGTGCTGATTTAAAACATTTCAGAACTGCCGACCTGAATATCCTAAATCTTTGTAGGCATCTCAGCATAATGTTATTTTATTAGACTCTGTGGCTTGATCTGCAATTTCTGTATTCTAGTCTTCAACAAAACCAAAGATGTGTCAATAATGCAAGGATGGTGTGAAAGAAATGGCTGCTAGATGAAATGCAGAAGCTACTTTAAAAAAGTACAAACATGCACATATTTATGTCACTAAATTCATATAGGACGTTGAGTAGCTTATTAGCCTTTCTAGAAGTTTTCTGGGAAACTTATGTCTCATTAAACTAATATTTGAATAGTTCTTATTAGTTTCATTTCTAGATTCATTTGGATTTGGAACTAATTATTTTTGTAACTGAACATAAGTTCATGGTTATTTGTAAGTCTTGACACAAGACTTTATATCATTAAGTAACTTTCTCTTTATATCTGTTCTTGATGTGTTAGAAGTTTTCCAATTATTTTCTTTAAAAAGCAAAACTGAGTTGCTGTTCATGGGCATTCAGGTGGTGTTTTGATTGTGAACCAAGTACATTTTTAATTATTAGTCTGAGTGCCAGAAATAAAATTTAAAACATTGTCTTTAAAGCACAAATAAGCCAATTCTTAATTTTTTATATACTTTTAGAAATAAAGCAGAAGCTGTGTATTTTGTAAAGTAACTTTGAATAGTTTTGTAAATATTCCACAAATAATTCCGTTATCTTGTGGGTAGGTAGCAGCACCCTTCTTTCTTATGAGCACTCTAAGTAATTTGTAGTTAGGACTGCAAAGTGAAGTACTTGTTCAGGACACCTTTTGCCTCTCTGCATCAATGGTCAACAAAGATGCCTATTAACTCTCTTAGGGGTTTTCTATATCTTTAAAGCACTTTCTTCCCAGGAGGACTCAGAATTGTTACATTGCTGTTGGACGCAGGATTTAAGCACTCGATGCTAAGATAAAGTTTTATGTATAGAGTCTGTCAAAGTTCCATTACAAAAGTCACTTGAAAGCTGCTCTTATAGACACTTAGATGCCTGGGAACTAGCCTACTCGTAATTTTTAAGTAAACTCTTTGGCTTTACCTGCATTTTAGGCAGCTAAAACTACTACTAGTTTTCCTAGACCTGCTTTTCAAAGGAACCTGAACTTTCAAAATCAGTGGCTTTCAATCTTTTCAAGACACAAATTCATAAAAGCTTACTAATGAAAGTGCAAACCCTGTGTCTGGAATCTGGTGATAATCAACTTGCTTTTCTTAGTTTTTTGGATCCTTTGGATGTAATCCTTACACCACAGCAGTCTTTTGACTACAATTTGAAAATTACTACCATATAACATTTTGGCACCTTTGACTATATATTACTCATGACTGATTAATGTCAAAGAACTTGTGAAATCCAGTAGGTGTATCACTATACTGTTAATGGATGAGAACAGAACTATTCAAATATATTTTCTCCTTATTGTCTTAACTGCATAGACTCCCATATTGATGGAACTATAGATATCCTTTAAATCTGTGATTTTAGAGGGAGATTCCTTCCAGTACTCTGAGATTAATGATGTTGGAGTGTGTAAAACAAGGACAGCAGCACAGTTCATAACTGGAACTCAAGTTGAAGATCTTCCTCTTTTTCATGCATATGGAATGAGCGGCCACATATTCACCCAGTCAACTGCAAGAGGCTCATTTGACTGGACTAGAAGATGGGGAAATTGGATTTCTCTCTCTTTTTTTTTTATCACTTTTTACCTTTTTATACCTCTCATCCTTTTTTTCATCTATTTTGACTACAGAATTCTAAGGAACTTGTGTTGATTTCTGTAGTGTCTAACATAATGAGCCTTTTTCTCCCTTTTGGGCTTTAAGAAACCTCTGTAATACAAAGTGTAGGGTGGAATGCAAATATAAATACATTATATATTAAAGCATACTTCTTTCCTAATCCCAGCATTACCAATTCAAGGAAATTGAACAGCAGGGTCATAAACCTTTCTCCAGTGTTCAACTAAGTCATATTGATTTCCTCACTCACATTACTTAAGTTTTCCCTCATTACTGTGCCAACTGTCTCATCTGGCAATTTAAAATCTTTTATTCCCAGATTAATTAGCTTTCATTTGCCATTGTTAAACAGCACATGCCCTCTCATGGTCCAGTTACTTAATAAATCAAAGTCTGATTGGATCTCATTGCATTATTTTGTGCTTCCAATTTTAGTACCATCTGCAGATTTTAAATTCTTACTTTCAATACCTTCATCCAAATAATTTACCCAGAATACTATTAATAGCAATGTCTGAAGACTGTCTCTCCCTGGAATATATTTGGTCCACAACAAAGGAATATCTGGCCAGGAAGCTCATAGGCTCAGGAGGAAGACTGGCACTGTTCTTCCTGTACAGTTTCTATATTAAGAAAGGCTGAGTTTTTCTAGGAGAGTTCTAAGAGCAGTGTCCAGAGCTAATTGAAGATACAGAAGCTAACATGCGAAAAGGGCTATCCTCTTCTGGAGACAGTGAAGAGGCCAGGAAAGGAAAAGTGTGCACGCAATGGGGGCAGGTGTGGGTGGGTTTTTTTTATAAAAGATGAAACTTTGGTAAATCTAATGAGTCCAGACAAGGAATTTTGGCACAGTCTGATTGGTGCAGCCAGACTGCTGACTTTCATTATGGATAGAAAAGGCAGGAATGTGCTGAAAAAAAGAGGAATGAGAAAGATTGAGGTAAATTGCATTAAGGGCAGAGAAAAACAATTCAGAAAAATGTGGAAGAGTCATGATGCCAGGCAATGATCTGGCTTCCAGTTGGAGGGGTGGCAGCCCCACCAACACACCTACAGAAAGCACCCAGCATAGCCATGATCAGTGTCAGGCTGATTCTTCAACATGTGCAGTCTAAAAAGCCAACTGCAGACCAAGCTGTCACCTGGGTAGAAGTATTTAAAGACCTATCTGTGGACAGAAGATATAAGGAATGAAGTCTACATTACTTTTTGCATCAGTATAAAGCAAAAGATACTCTATCCTCTCAACTGCAGGACATGGCTATATACAGTGTTCATTTCAAGTTTCAGAATGGAATTAAAGTGACCTGAGCCATCTTTTGGATCCATTGATGAGTTGTGTAAAACAGACAGGAAAAATAATCCAAAATACTGTTACAGGCATGAAGGAATTAACCAAAAAAGGGACATAAAATTATATGCTAAAAACATCGTTGTAAATTGATAGGATTATTATACATCAATACTGAAATTTTTGCTTAACTTTTCTTCTTTTTATTCAACTTTGCAGACACAAAACTCTCACCATATTCAAAGTAATAGTCAATACTACATGCTATTGCTCTGATTCTAGGACCATGCACACAAAGGATCCATAATTAAACCTCAGGTGCTTCTTCCAGCATTGCTTAAACTGGCCAGTCTCCAGGACCTTATCTATCCATATGATAATTAATCATGGTAAGATTGCTCAGAATGCACAGCTGTTGTGAGCTAGTGCTGGCCAGCTCATTGCAGGAATTAGGTCCCTGAAATTTCATTTAAACATTGCTGATTTCTGTTAGGATAAATAATTAAATATTAGTGATCAGTGTGGTAATGTTCCTCCCTTTCTTACAGTGAAATTCGAAATCTTAGAAACTTGGATTACATAGATCCAGATGCCTTTAAGAACCTCCCACTTCTGAAATATCTGTAAGTATTTAGCACCTGTAACAAGTTGGCACTTAGTCCTCGCAGGTGACTCTTTATAGCAGTTTTGATTCTTTGCATTTCATTTTCTAACTGATTGCAATGTTTTTCCCTGTTGCTTTATTTTAATGACAGAAAGCCAGCTATGGTAGGAATTGGAACTTGGACTGCTTTTGCGAGACAAGAAAACACATTCACAAATTCATCAGTAACTTTGCCATTCTTCTTATCCATTAAATGCCTGGAATACACTGTTTCCTTGGCAGAATTCCACAGCTAGCGTTCTTCTTATGAAAAGTGCTGTTTTACTGTATTTTTAGGGAATAGTGAGAAGAAGGGACACAACAGAGATAGACACATCTTCTATATTTACTAGGTTTATGCAGGGTTTTAAAGCATAACTGCCACCTAAACGTGACAAGCCCATCTATAGACATCTGATTTAATAGGACCTCTATGGCAGAAATAAATCCTGAAGAATTCTCTCTATTACCAAGAAGTTTCTAAAGAAAAGCACAGAGTAACCAAACCATGCAACTCTAAAATTATAGCATAGGAAAGAGAATAACTTCTGAGTAACGTTTTGAAGACTAGAGAGGGCTCTGTATATGTGTGGTGGGGGTAACAGCAAGGAGGAAGGATTTTTCCTGTAGCTCTGAAAGCAATAAAAAGAAAGTAGTCAAAACAGTTTCATTTCAGGAGAACAGTTTTAAAAATTGAGAACTATATTTTCTTAAGTTATTTCCACTCTACAGGAGTCCAGAAATAAAGGGCATTAACAGTATTCACATTTGAAGACAGTTTCCCTTTTTAGAGCTATTTGAACAGCTCTTAGCCTCAATGAAAGATAAGAGGATTTTGGGGCGAGACTATTGTCTGAAACAGCCTTAATCTCTCAAGTGAATCCAGACATAATTTTTTTTCTCCCTACCCACCTCCCAGGCTACTTCCTTCTGCAGATCTGCATAGCTGTCTTATTCTGTGTTCTCATTTTTTGGATTCTATCATTTATCATAAATCTGATATTTTGATTTTTAAAAAATTATTCTTGCATCATTATATTTTGGACACTTAATTATAAATTCATTGATTGACAATAGAGGGGATGAAATAGCCATCCTGCACTGTTGAATTGTTTGTTATTGTTCAGAGATCCAGTACATGTAATTCTTTCTGTTCCTTCTCTCTTTCAGTGGTATTTTTAATACTGGACTCAAATCATTTCCAGACCTCACCAAAATCTACTCATCTGATGTGAACTTCTTACTGTAAGTATCTGTCACCACAACTGCTTAAGAATACTGCCATCCTCGGATCCCAGGAAAACATACAGTGAAGGTTTCTGTTTTGGAGAAAAATATCAAATAAGTCTGACAAAGCACTTTTCCTCAAGCTGTATTTAAATGATCATTAGTACCAAATCTGGAAAATGCCAGGTCACCTAGCACACACATTTGACCTGTGTGTCCATGTCTCTCATACAAACAATTTCTTTTGAATTAGACAAGGCACAGGATACGCAACTACTACAGGCCTTTTGCTTTTATTTTGGCTTTGTAATGGCTGTGCAATACCTGAATTAGTCTGAAGTCAGAACAGTGTGACACACAGGACCTCATCTGACATACTGTCTGCCAACATAAAGTCATCTTGCCAACATTCTTCTAACAAACCTGTACTAGCATGGTTGAGCTCGTATTGCACATTTTTTGATGCTATTCTTCACTGAGCTCCTATACTCTTGAATCATAGCCTCCATTGGCTATCATCTGTCTTCTTTCTTCTGACCCCACCCTGAGCACAGAAGACTCAAGAGCAGAATGGACAGCTTTTACATCTTTAAAAAGCTCAGCATTGGCTGATACCACATTTTTAGGAAGAATTTGATGAAGACTTATTTGATCCAAAATAAGTTGCTTCATACAATTGTTTTAATAGAGAAAATGGAAAAGGAGCTTGAAAAGCAAATCACCAAAGCTGGGAAATAAAGTAGAGCTTTTAAGTCACTAGACCCAGGAGCACATTGGTTTGATAACAGCCTTATTAGTGAGGTCAGCTCAAGCTGGAACAGCATGTCTTTAAGAGAGGACTACCCACCTCACCATTTTTCATAATAGTTGAACAAGATCTATGTTCTTTTAGATTAGCAGCATAAGCTTCCCTGAACACACATTTTGCCTAAATAACCTTACTTACAGAGCCACATTTCAAGTACACATCTGTAGTTTTACTTAAAGGTCCAAAACACCAGGACTGACAATTGTCTACTTTTAAGCTAGACTTCCTAGGTGGAGCCATCTCTTATTAACTAAAGTCCTCTCAGCTGGAAAGAATTTTCCTATTAGCAATCTTTGCTAATTTAGTTAGGTTTGTTCACATGAGGGACTCCTACATAACATTAAGACCTTCTTCCTTTCTCACACCTTAAAACCCATTTACTTTAACTGATTTAAAGATAGCCCTTGCCCCCTTTTTTTTTAACATGGCTTGAAGTAAATTGCAGAATAATTTCTTGGAGAAGGATAATGGGAACCCAAATGGGGGCAGCGGGTGATCTCCCACTCTTATCCTTAAAGATATTTCAGAAACAAAGTGTTCTGCTCTTAAAAAACCCAGGTGTTTCTTGGTATTCAGAAAGTAAAGATGGCATCAATTTTTGCCCTAATGTGCAATTTAAATTCAAAATCTGGGTTGCAGTCTAGTGAAGGGGGAAGAGCAGTTCACATGAAGACTTGCAGGTTAACACAAGCTGAGAGTATTGTGATCAGTACTTAGTCTTAGAAATTTTATACTGTATCTGGAGAAGGCTTGATTGCTTGTTGGGCTAGGTAAAAGGCTATTAAAAATGAGAATTATTATGCTAGAAGGTGACTTGCAAAACGTGATTGATGGACTATCCCAGGCATTGTTTTGGTGCTGCTAAGGGGTGTTCTTAGTCAAGAACGGTTAGTCCCCACTGCATTCACCGTCTGCCACTGGCAAGACAAACCTTGAAGCAATGCAGAAATACTGGTTGTCTTATTAAAGGGTATAGACCTGTAGTAAGCAAGGAGATCTTCTCTCTTAAGGATCTTCTGAGAATAGAGGTAAGCTTTAAGCTAACTCATGCTCCATAGCTCGGAATTGCTATATTTACCTTGGCTGTAGATTGATTGGAACCTGAGTCAGTCAGAGCTCTGAGTGGGATACACTCCCTAGCACTCCCTAATAAGATAGCACTCCCTAATAGCACATCTTAAGTGCTATTAGGGAGTTCCTCAAAGACCAAAAGGGCTTTGCCTTAGATTAAGTTCTACTAGATTGTAAATGAAACACTATACTTACTAAGTGGAGAGAACGAAGGATTAAATGGGTTAGATGAAACAGAAGCAGTTTATACAACCATCTGTGTCCTTGCTTCCAGCAACTCGGTGACTTTCTGAGTGGCAGTTAGCAAAACATTATTTTGTTTCTACCTTGAATTTTTTTGATAAAGATTACTAACAAAAATAAACATGGGTCTTGCATGCTAAAGGCTCTTTAAAATAGTAGACCTATACTTTCAAGAGAGGTGTTTCTAAATATTGCTATTCAATGAAATCTGGCTTTTTTGTTTCCCTTGTTGAGGAAAAAAAAAAATCTGCTCTTGAAGAATTATAGATTTCTAAATGATGAAAAACATATAGCTGGGGGAAAAGCATTCATTATATCACAGTCAGCCTTTGAGGTCAAGGAACTTTAAAAGTAAACATTTGTTTAGAAAACTAGTCTAAAAAATGTCAAACCAAAATAACTTGTGGTGGAAACCACCTATGAGTGAAAACTACTTGGAATGAAAATAGTTGTGGTACAGTTCAGTGTTAGCACATATATAGCACAGAAAGAGAATGTATTTGTTCCTGTCGCATGGACCGTTGTTAGGACTTCTTGGCCCATGGACATTATGGTCTGGCCTTACTAGACCCCATGTAACCCACAACCTGAAGAAAAAATTATATAATGGTTTGCTTTCCAGGCTTTTGTACAATTCAGGATAAAGCAGAAAAAGGGCAATCGGACACTTTGGTCTGCTCATTGTTTCTACCAGCTTTTTCCTCTCTCCTTTCTCCAGCTTAGACATAGTAAATTTTTTTCCTTTTGTCTCCACAGTTTTGGTCTGAAGATGCATAGTATCTATTAACACTGCAGAGTGCGAGTAAAAAAAGTATTTAAGAAATGACAGATAGTGCAACACTCATTTGGACAAGGGTTGAGAATAATCATTAGGTTAGATCACATAATAAGTTATTTCACTTGTGCTAGATGCCATTCTGTCAAGTGAAATGCCTCTGTCCTGAATAATGTATCAGCTGATGTTGTAGCTGAGCTTAGCTAGAGTAGCATCTCAGCCTTAAAGTCGCTTGGGCTGGCTCAGTTAACATTGCAGCATTATTTACTTTGCTAATTCTCTGGCTTATGAGACAAGGGACCTACCTCTGCTGTTAAATGCTATAGCTACAGAGGCTGGCACACCTCACCAGACTATAAAACCCATCGACTTCACAAGCTCACTTCCTCGATGCTGGGAAATGCTGGATTCTTAATCAACCCACGTGTATCTTCTGGCCTTAGATATAACTCAAAAAGTTATTCTACACTTTTATTCATTATCAAGGGAGAGGAAAAGTAAGCTCTTAAACAGATGTTTGATTGTGATGTTTTGTCTCTTTTTTTTCAGTGAAATTGCAGATAATCCTTTCATGACTTCAGTGCCTGCAAATGCTTTCCATGGGCTTTGTAATGAATCTCTAACTCTGTAAGTTTCTTCCAGTTTACATCACAAAGCAATTGCCTCTCTCAAACATGTGGTAAAATGTTTAAAAAAAATAATTAAAATGCTGTCCTACATTCTAGTGGTTTCTAACAGAGAAACACCATAGACAAGTAGTATTTATAGTCTAGTTTGAATAAATCCTTTATTTTGACAATGATTTGAATCAGGCCTGCTGTTTTTCTTTAAACTGGTGTGACCAAAGTGGTTTTGCTTTTGTATGACCCTAATGCCAGTGAATGGTTACAGTGGGGAAAATCAAAGGGAAATGTGTGCAGAGTTCTCCTTCTATAAAGCTACAGCATGGTTAGAACTGTGTCTAACGTTTTTGCAACCAAAGTGACACATACCATGAGGACTAATGGGTGGCAAATTTCAGGAGAGTCCAGTTATGCAAGTCATCCTCAATTTGAGCCACAAGAAAGGATTGAGGGGAATGAAAATTACTGTAATGAGTTATGACCTGAACAGACCTGAATAAGTAGGTGTTAGTTCCTTTAGCCTTCCTTAAGCAGTCCTAGGAGAATTTTGTTTCCTTGGTTTTAGTTTGAGGGTGGGGAAGTTATAAAAAACTGTTTTAGGCTAGTTCTATCTTTGCTGTGAAAAGAAGTAAAAGATAGCATGCCTGCCACATGGTATTCTTGATTCAGCTACGCTCAGGAATGCTGCTGGGCATTTGTTTGACCTTTTACTGTGATTGCTGCTTCTTCAAGAGATTAAAATTAACCCATCCATAAATGTGCTGTTGCCAAGAAAAATGATACGTAATACATGATTGGTATTCAGGTATTGAAGCAACACAAAATACACCAAATTTTTTTTTCCTTGCAGCAAACTCTACAATAATGGTTTTACCAGTATCCAAGGACACGCTTTTAATGGGACAAATCTGGATGCTATGTAAGTAACAGATCATTCTCTTCTTTCAAGAAAAAAAAAAAGTAATAAATACTCTTTACTAGTTGGACGCTCTCAAATACATTTCTTATTCTAATTATTTTTAAGGAGCAAAGTGAGGGTATTAATTTCAGCCAGCAATAAAACTACCAGCTCTTAATGTCTTTTGCAGTGTGCTTTCACTTGGTGTATTTACAGCTCAGAAATAAAATCATGGCAGGTAATTCCAGTGTGAATTCTGTTCTGGTTTGAAGCTACCATAAAATTTATTTTGATCAGTAACATTTCTAAGACAATTTGGAAGATAATTATGCTGTTTTACTTACAAAAATAAACTGTCTTTTAAGTGTAGCACTGGTAATGGTAGCAGTCCTTTCACAGAAATCTGCAAAAAAGGGAGAGGTGTAAGGTGTTGGAAGCAATTCAGAGGAACTAGTCACTTGCATGAGAAATGAGAGATGGGCATCTCGGAAGCATGAATCAACTATTTCGGCTTTCTCTTCACCTTCCTTTTTACAAGGGCCTGTAAAGTGACAGGACAACAAATAATGGCTTTGAGTTGGAAGCAGGTAGATTTAGATTAGATATCAGGAAAAAATTCTTCCCAGAGAGGGTGGTGAGGCACTGGAACAAGTTGCCCAGAGAAGCTGTAGATGCCCCATCCCTCATCATCTTCAAGGCCAGGCTGGATGAGGCTTTGAGCAACCTGGTCTAGTGAAGGTGATCTTTAAAAGTCTCTTTCAATCCAAACCTTTCTGTGATTCTTATTTTGGTTTCTAGAAAAATAATACTTACTGAGTGAATATCTTTTTACATTATATCCAAAATCATCTGCCTCAACAATTAACACTGAACAAATCTGTGTTCCATAGGGTCCGTTCACTTTGACAGTTTAATCTGGTCCAACATGTGTCAGGAGAAGTTGAGACTGGACATCAGGAGAAGGTTCCTCACCAAAAGGGTGGTCGGCCACTGGAACAGGGTCCCCAGGGAAGGGGTCATGGCACCAAACCTGTCAGTATTCAAGGAGCATCTGGATGATGCTCCTCAGTCGTATGGTTTAGTTTTAGGTAGTCCTGTGAGGAGCAGGGATTTGGACTCGATGATCCTTATGGGTCCCTTCCAACTTGAGATGTTCTATGATTCTAAGTGAATCTTTCCAGAGACTGGCTATGATGTCAAGCAAATAAAAAAAAAAAAAAAACCCCAACCGAAACAAACAAACCAAAAGAACTAAAACCAGGCTTACTTTTCAGGGCTTTATCTACCAGCAGTAACAATGGTTTATTACAACAAACAGTTTTCTCCTAATTAAATGATATGACGTTTACTTGGAGCAAAGCACTACTCCAGTTTTGCAAGGCCAACTAGGGAGCTGAACATCAGTGGTAATACCTTTATCTGTTTCATAAACTACACTGAAACTTCTAAACTAATTTTCTGAAGTAGTTTGGTTACCATATGCCAAGATAAGGTATAATTTTGCTAAGTGCAAGCTTGGAGATCTGTTGTTTCTAGCAGCAGCATTAAGTTAATGCAAAAAGCAAATATTTCATTTGCTGTATTTTGACATTTCTAATTTGAACTCCTGTTTATCTACCACTGTATCACAAGAAAAGTAACTGTTTTCCTCCAAGTCTGATCCAAGGTCCTTTTGACTTGATGAAACTAGGAGCAAAAAAACTGAGAGGAAAAAGTGAGGGAAGGAAACTTGAATGGGTTTTGAATTTTGTTTTCCTTTTTCACTTGCTTTCCTCCTTGTGGTCAATCAAAAACAGTAATTCACTTTTGACAAATCACTCAAAGACTCTGTTCCATCCATAAATCAAAAGATATGTTGGGACTCTCTGAGGCTACCTTCTCCCATGCAGCGTGCCTTTCTACCACTCTTGCAGTGTTAAAAGGCCTGTGTAATTCAAGGAGGTCAAAAGAATCAATGCAGATACAGGTGTGGAACTGTACATAAATGGTGTCCATTATCATACAGAATAATGGCACTGCCTAGTAAATCATCTCACCCAACAAGGATTTGCGAACCACAGTATCACTGTATATATCGTTTTATAAAAGCAGAGAAGTAAAGAACCAGGAATGAAGGGCCAAATGACGCTTTTACTGAAGAGCATTCACCTGAAACTGGAATCCCTCGTTCTAACACATCATTACAGTCCATGAACTGCATCACTCCTGTAGACTTCTGCAAAGTGGTGCTCCTGCACCAATGTTTATTTCTGTAAGGAAATTGGTGAGGAAAGAGGACTTCTAAAAATGTATTTCACCATTCACTGGAAATATATTTGTGATGAGCTTTCACAGAGCTGTCTACATTACTGAAATGGAAAGTGTGCAATCTCAAAATCTAATTACAAAAACAAACTCCAGAAGAATGTATGCTTTGGTATACGTTCTCGGGGATCACTTGCAATGCTTGGCTTAGCTCAGAGTCAAGATCAACAATGGTGTAGAACAAACACAGGACGACTCCTTAATACTGCTCATTTACCAATGCATCTCTTTTGCTTGTTCTCCCCTTCTTTAGCCTTCATTTCATAATCCAACAGGATGCATAAGTGCATAAACATGTTACATGTCCAGAGCCCTTTTAATACTATACTTAAATGTGTGGCCAACGTATTATTTTTCTCCTTGTTTGTTAAGCTCTCCTGACTTATTTTAAAATCACAAGCTGAGAGAAAGCAAGCAGATATTATCAAATAATACATAATTCCATGAGCCAGTGAGGTATTCCAACTAGGAACTTCAGTAACTTCACCTGGTTTGTAACTAAGTGATGCTTTGGAGGAAAATTTTGCCAAACTTCCCTTTTTTCCTAACTTGGCTGTCCATTCTTATTCTATCACTCCCTGTGCTTATGAAATTGGTTGTGGGACTGCAGTAAAACCTTATCAGTGAAATAGTCCACTTTAAAAAAACCACACCAAGAAATGTTTGTCCAGCTACAATATGGGGGACAGCATGAATGATCTTGGACTATGGAAAAAGAGAAACAGAAATGTTTTACACTGAAAAAAGAAAGGGATGTGGAACACTCTGTTAGCTAGTTGAAGTAGCTGGTCAGCATTTTTCATTCATATACTTTACCCACAGAAGAAAATATGCTTTTGGTAAAAACAAAGTATTTTGTAAAACTATCTTCAGACCTTTCATCATTCTGCAGTTTATCTCAGTTGAAGATATTGAATATTTTGAGCATTCAGGATTTTGTTTTTCTCTTGCCACCTCATGCTTTTCATGTTTGCTCTGAACCTCCAAAATGGTGTCCCTAAAGAGCTCACAGAATGCCCTCAATAATTTAACTTCCATGGTTTTGTTTTTAAGGAAGTCTTCTCATATATATGTATTTTTCCTTTTTGAAGACTATAGCTGTGGTGTAATCCTCAGCTTTTTTGGTCCTACAGAGTTGCTGAATATCAGTACATGGTAGTTGCTCTTATGAAACAGACTTTAGACTGTAACATTTGGAAACAGAGCACATGTGCTGCTCAAGCTGAAATCAAAAGCCACTTTTCCTCATGCGGACTCTCTACCCTGTGGTTTTATGAAGCATGCATTGATAATGTCTGAATTCTCAGTATCTCTGTCATGCCCTGATATGACATTGGCTTGTTTTACACAGCAGTTGAAATGCCCTATTACTATTTCATGTCCTCAGAAGATCCTGCTCAGCATACTGCAGTCACGTTGCTTTCTGGTGGGGCTGAGACTTAATGCAGTATTTGCCCCAGCCAGCAACTGAGCACCACACAGCTGCTCCAACCACAGCCCATTGGGATGGGGCAGAGAATCAGAAGAGTGAAAGTGAAAAAACATATTTGTTGAAATAAGAACAGTTTAACAATTGAAACAAGGTAAAATAGTAATAGTAGTAGTAATAATAATCCTAATAGAATATACAAAACAAGTGATGCACAATGCAACTGCTTACCACATACTGACCAATGCCCAGCAGTCCCTGAGCAGAGGCCCCTGGCCACCTTTCCCGTAGTCTATAATACTGAGCATGATGTCATGTGGTGTGGAATATCCCTCTGGCCAGTTTGGGTCAGCTGTCCTGGCTGTGCCCCCCTCCCAGCTTCTTGTGCATTTCCAGCCTTCTCTGTTGGTAGAGCATGAGAAGCTGAAAAGGTCCTTGACTTAGTGTTAGAACTACTTAGCAACAACTGAAAAATCAGTGTGTTACCAACATTCTTCTCATATTAAATCCAAAACACAGCTCTATACCAGCTACTAGTAAGAAAGATAATTCTGTCCCAGCTGAAACCAGGACATTCCAGTTTTACATAGCAGTTGAAGTGCCCTGTTACTCAGTTAGGAAAAGAAGAAGGGTCGTCGTGGTAAGTGATTCCCTTCCGAGGGGAACAGA
>NW_010224960.1:0-31182 GCF_000690775.1 Eurypyga helias
TGGGGTCCTCCCCGGGCTGCAGTGGATCTCTGGTCCCCGTGACCCTCCATGGCTGCAGGGCACAGCCGGCCTCACCATGGGCTGCACCATGGGCTGACGGGGAATCTCTGCTCTGGGCATCTCCTCCCCCACCTTCCTGGGTGTCTGCTGGTTGTCTGTGCTGCCGGTTTCACAGCAGTTTCAACCCCCCGCTCCCCAGTCCAGCTTCCTTCTTAACCATGCTATCCCTGAGACACTGCCACTGTTGCTGACGGCGGTGGCCAGAGGTGGGAGTCTGCGGAGCTTCTAGCAGCTTCTCACAGGAGCCACCCCTGTAGCCCCTCCCCTGCTACCAAAACCCCTGACACACAGACGCAGTACACAGCTTGTGGCTGTTGCCTCTTTCCTGCGTCTGTAGGGATGAGACGTTGCTACCCCGGGTCAGCTGAGCAACACCAGGAAGCAGGTTGTAGCTGTTGAGGTTTACAGCATGGCCTTTCGTCCTCTGCAGGCTGGCCTGGCGCTGTTGGAGTGAGTGGCACGGTGGTTGTCCAAGCACATGGAATCAGGCTCTGCATTACAGTAGCAGGATGTAATTCCGCAGCTAGTTTTATATAAAAAGACCGTTCAGATGACCTAAAAGTCCCTCTGGTCTTAAAAAAATGAAAATCTATGTGTTTGCATTGATTCGTAGCAGCCGGGGATGTAGCTCGTGGGTGCAGCGTCGCAGATGCAGTCGTTGTTCTAAGTGCTGATGTTGGCTGGTGAGGGAGCGCTGCACCGCACCCGTGCAGACCAATTCTGCCCATCTCTGTGCCCGCCGTGCCTTTGCTGAACCAGGTGTCCAGGAGACGTAGCCCGAGGCTGTGGATGCCCTGCTGGCTGCCTACCTGTGCTGGGCCATGGGTTAGCCTCATCCGGGCGTTTACCTGGCCATCCCTTGCTCATGTGGCAGGTGGAGACCCTCCAGCTTGGTCTGGAGATAGGATCAGGGGGCACTTTGCAGCAATAGGCTGATCTTTATCCAAGTAATTCTGAGGATTCACACAGCTCTCATGATGGTGGTAATGCTCCCATTTTTATTCTGTGGTTTTGATTTTTTTTTTTAAATGTTTCTATCTGCTGCAAATTTGTAAACAGCTAGAAAGACAGAAGGAATTGACGTGAGAGGGAACATGTTTAAATCGGTGTAGGAAAATGATGTTCACTAAATAGGTTTTCAACATTTGGTTGGGCAATCCTATTGCAATGTGTGGCATAAGAAGGGGTCAGGATCTTTTCAGGCATAAGCCCAGGTGAAGAATCGTGGAGCATGTATAATCGCTGCGTTCAATCTGCCGAGCCCTAAGGCACATATCTCACTTATTTTTAACACTTGAAATGGCCGAAGATGGCTCTTCCATCTGCATCTCTTCCCCCCCTCCCCACCCCATAAATCCCATCTGGGCAAAGTAGCAGAGTTAGGATTCCTCAGTGTTTAATGCTTGTGCTTCCCTCCTGCTGGCTCCTCCCACAGAGCAACCTGTTCGGCACGGCTCTGCTTATCCGTACGGCAGCCAGGCTGGGGCTGTGGCCAGGACCGGAGCTGGGCACTCCGCAGCCCCGCTGCAGTGCTACCCTAGCCTGGTAGCACACCCTGTGGGGTGGCTCTTCATCCCACTGAAGCAGCAGGCAGGGATACTTTTCCCTAACAAAGAGATCTTCATTCTCACAATTAACACTAAAGTTGGTTCTTCTTCATTTCTTGCTGTGGAAATTGCTGTCTGAGAAATTAAAGGCTTCAGGATGAGTAACGTTGCTGCTTGGGCAACCCCTGAAGGGCTTCAATTGTGTGCGGTGAGTATCCTTGCTGGTGGCTGGCTGTGATTTATCATGGAGGGGATAAACCATCCCCTCTACCTACCTCTGTGCCAAAGGCAGAGCAGGAGAGCTGCACAAGACAGCCTCTTTTAGTTTGTCTTTGCCTTTGAAAATGATGAGGCTGACAGAGTGTGTGTGCACAGGGGTGTCTTGCCCCAAAAGGGAGGTTTCACATTTCGAACACAGGATTTCATCCTCCCTTGGGAAGCACTGATGTGTGGCAAGTTCTGCCTGCCCAGCCTCGACATCGGGGGCTTTCTCCCGATGGGATGCTCACGTCCAAGGAATAAAAGCATAAAGGATTTTCCTAGAGAGCACTCCTGGGGCTCTCTGGCCAGTCTCCTTTCAGCCATCTCCCTGCAGTGCACTAGTTTCTCTAAAACAGCAATTTACACTCCGGTTGTTTTATACAGGTGGCTTCTGCACACGCAGAAGAGGTTTGCAGCGTGCCAGCCCCGTGTGCTCGCTGGGACACAGCACAGCAGTAACTCACATAGTGCTCTGCACAGCAGCCCTTAATGCTACAGCGTATCATCAATGTTCAGTGTTTAACGTGAACCCAAGTATGTGGCAGTGGCAGTGTACGTGGGTTGAGCAAACGTGCTCCTGCCATCAGGGGAGAGCAGTCATCTGTGAGAAAGGGAATCTTTATTTTCTGTGTCACTTTGGAAGTTCAAACAGTGCCAGAAAACTGACATCTCTCTCCTGTGAGTAATCAGGTGCTGAGAGGCAACACGAAGGCAGCATCCTACATTTTTTTCCCCTACTTTCTGGGAAGCAGCAGAAGTTGGCCTCAACTAGAGACAGGGAGTTGGCTGGAGCATACGGATGCTCTTGCACTAAGAAGTTACTTTGATGCCCGACTGATTGAGCTTTGCTAATGTGCTCAGGGTTAAACCTCTCACTGGATTTGCTGTCAGAAATTAGTATCCCCTAAGCTCAGATTATTCAGAGGATCAGGCAGACAGGTGGGAGAGAGGAGTTTGGCTTCCTCTGCTTCGAAGAAGCACAGATCATGGTTCATGGATCACTTCCTTAGACTACTTGGCTGTGCTGCAGCAAGAAATCTCTCACTATTGCTGGAGAGTAAGGCATTACTAGCCTTGGCTACCTGTGCCCGCTTTCTTACTCTTAGGACTTGGTGCATTGTACTGACTAAGTTGGGTTTGTTGCAAATTGCCAAGAATGCACAGGGCATGGCGTAGCTCATGGCGTTTGTCTGGGGGTGGGTGGGTGGTATTTCTGACATTTCTGCTCTGACTGCAGACGGTGTGGTTATCTGCAGCACTGATGGGCACAGCACACCCTGGGCGAGGTGAGTAATCCCATCTTGGTCCTTTCTGGCACGAAGAGGAATGCCCCGAGTATTGCTGCACCCTGCTCATGGCAGCATGACTGTGCTCCGCCTTCACACAGTCTCATGCTCCTTCTCAGTGGTCGTTGGAGCTCAGCAATGACTGTGTTTGCCTTCTTCTGGAGCTTGCTTTCAGCCTCTTTGTCGCTCACGCAGGTCATGCAGATTCCTGGAGGCACGTGTACCACTATGTGTGTTGCCATCTGATCAAGGCACCGAGCAGGCACTTAGGGAATCCAGGTTTTGTTCCCAGTTCTGATACAGGATCATAATTGCAGCCAAATCTTTTAATTGATTATCCGGATAGCAGAAGGAATGATACTTCTTGTATGCCATGTCTGTAGGTAGAAGAAACCTTTTAGTAGACAGCCTGTCACTTCCTACATTTTTATAGACTGGCACAGCTCTGGGTGGCTATTTTGGGTGCTGTCGAACTGCAAATACATCAAATGCATTTTGATCTGTTTGAAGGCAGTCTTCAGACCTTTCAGGATTATCACCTGCAATTTGCTTTATGGGTTTTGGAGAGAGAAAGAGTTGCTCCTGCACGAGCCAAGAGCTGCAAAAGCTGCTGAGAGCAAGACTTTGGCACCAGAGTCACCCTGGGGAGCTTCTGCTCTCGCAGGGGGCTGGCTCTGCTGCAGGAGCATGAGTACACATGGGTGGCAGGGGCTCTCCCCTGCAAACTTGTGGTTTATGTGGGTGCTCCGGGAGGAGGACAGGAACACAAGCAGCCCTCCCATGTGCAGCTGGCCTGGTATGGAAAGGCAGCGTGGGCACCTCCCATGAAGGTCTTGGTTTTCTCACACTGATTATTTTTTTCTAAAATACAGCCAAGCATCAGTTTGCTCCTCAGCTTGCACTGTTATTTCATGAGCTGATATTCATAGGAACAAGCACTAAGTGAATAATGTAGCACATGAGTACGTGTGAATCCATAAATCATTCTGGCTGGAGAACAAGGCAGCCTTGTTCTGCAAACTGTTGGAGACTGCCACCTGCAGTTGGCAGGTCCAGGAGGGCAAACTGGGATTTTTCTTTATAGTGGTCAAGACGTGTTGCAAGGCAGTTTTGTGAGAGAGGTGGGTACCGTTTCTCAAGCAGCTGAAGTGACTCTCCAGGTTACAGGACCGCAGGGAAAAGCATCCCCTGCATGTTGGTTTCCCAGCCATGTCGTACCCAGCGGCAATGGAGGCATTCCCAGTGCTTTCCCAGTCTGTTCCCATTGCTCAGCACCTCCAGCAGCCACTGGTCAGCCTAAACTCTGGTGTGGCTGCTGGGGGAGCCAGGGATTTCCCTCTTGGCCTGACTTTTATGTGGGAGAGGGCTCAGGCTTGCTCTGGCAGAGCACAGGGTCATGCAGCTTTGCTCCTGGGTGGGTGGTGTGAGATGGGGCCAAAGAGGAGGAGGAGGAAGGCAGAGCTGCTGGTGGAGCAGCTGGGCTGCCCGGCTCCTAGTCAAGCCCATGGGAGTCCCACAGCTGCTCCCAGCCGAGTGAGTTATTTTGGGGTGAAAGGCATGTGGAAGAAGGTAAATAACACAGATGATGGAGTTAATGCAAAAATTTGATTGATTAGGGCTGTAAATTCTTATTTTTATTTCATGTATATGGGTGTTAATTTCACAGCACAGCACAGGGGTAATTTACTGCATTGATTTATTACTTTCTGTGCTCTGAAGAAAACAATGAATTTTAATTCAAACCATTACATTATTTTGTTTAGTGTTCCGTATATATTGGACAAACCCAATAACCTTCTCTTCAATTTTACGTAGCTTAGTTTAAGAGATATTTTACCTAAGATGCCAACAGACCGAATTTCACTCTCGTGCACATTGATGTTAATGAATTTACTCTAAAATTATCCTGGTGTGTCTGAAAAATTGGTTATACCTTGCTTAGTCTCTTACTGGTACTTTTTAAGCAGAGGCAGACTCCTGGAACTCCCACAATAGGATTTGCAGCAGTATTTAAGGCAGGATGCTCTGGTGGCTTTAGAAATAGTGTATGTAGGTCAGTACATCTTTCCAGAGCAGTGATTCTCTGCCTCTGGAAGTTGTCTCTGAACTGTCACATCTACACCTAGATTTGGAAAGAGACTGGGTATTTTCATGCCGAGGTAATAATATTATAGAAGCTAATATGGGGTTAGTGAGTGTTTGGATTTAATTGATATGAATGCTGCTCTCAGCGGGCTGGGCTTTGCTTTCCTTTGCACTCGCTGAGCCATTCGGTTAGCATAGGATTCTGCTGAGGCTGAGTGACACTTTAGCTCTTCCATGCTAAAACATCCCTCTTCCATACAGCCTGATTTTTATGGATGCTTTTGTTTGGTTTGTCCCAGGATTTCCCAAAAAGGCTAGATGCTGCGGCACTTTGTCCTGAAGTTTGCTAGCAGTGTAGCTGCTGGCTACCCAGTGCCTCTTCTGATCCCACAAATAAAGGCATGCCAGAGAGGAGAGAGAAAAAGATCTGCCTTATATATTCAGGAGAACACTACTGGGACTCTGCGACAAATTCTTGTTCTCCAAGGCCTATGTTTATCATGTGGTTTTTTTCCCAGCAAAGGAACTTAATCCAGATTTTTTTAATTCTGCTGGGATTTTGGGGGACACAGCTTTGTCTGGGAGACAGACTTTAATGATCTTAATAATCCAGTTATTAACATTCCTGTTGTACTGTAGGTGATGCAAAAGGACATATGGACAACAAATGGAAGTGGAGGCAACTTAGTCCTTACACGTCTTTCAGATTTAAACCCTGGATGCATTGGGTGGGGAAAAAGACTAACATACATTGGCTCCATAAGGGAAGGGGAATTTAAAATCCTCCCCCATATTATAATAAAACGTAGATTCCTTACTAGTTTAAAAGATTAAACAAAATTTCTTTTTAATGACGTTTCTGAGGGACTTTGGATTGGCAGTATCAAACTAAATTTAATACTATGGTTTCTTTGTCACTTTATTCATCACTTTGTTCATGGAAGAGGCATTTCATGCTTCTTTTTTTTTTTTTTTTTAATTTGTTCTTCAATGGGCAACTTCATAAGTTCATTCTTGACCACCGATTCTTCCTGCTCCTACCACATCAGCGGGGGTTGGCTGCTTTCTCTTGGTGCTGTGCACGCTGCTAAACTCTTAATAGGCTATATCTGAAATAAGGACTTTGACACCTTTTAAATGAAGGCCGTTAGCTTTTCTGGTTTGATTGTGTCGCATATCCCGTCGTCTCCCTCCAGAGCGTATTTGAGGTGCTACAGTGATCAAATTGGGAAATGCGTATGTTGAATTTTGAGCATGTTGCAGATCGCCTCCCTCCCAGCTGGAGGCTCCTTCTGAAGGGCTCCTGGTGGCATCTCCCACACATGCGTTGGCCGTGGACCCTGTTCGGCAGCTCTGCGTGCAATGTAAACCAGCCATGCAGATCATGTTGTGCTCGCTGCCGTTCATCCTGTGTGTCCCTGCAGTTCAGCTGGCCTGGCCAAGGCCACAGAAGACCTTGCAGAGGATGAAGCCATTGATTGTAGCTCTTTCCAGCCAAAGATGAATTTGAGGCATTGGTCTCCCTTCCTGTTGTGATCTCTAACACTGCTTATATAAATGTCGAGTTCACCAACAGTTGCAGAGTCCAACCTGACATATCCATTGCTGATCTGTAACTGTCCATAACTAATACAGATTTTTAAAATTCAGTTCCCTTAGCACATTAGCTGTCTTCCACTTTCTGTAATTTATGTTGTATCAACACATGCTAAATGATCTACTCTCTTTTCTTTCACTTCTCAATATTACTTAAAAGCGTGACTCTTAATGACTTCTTTCTAATATGTTCACTGTTAAAAATCGAGCTTCTGAGCATTTTAAAAGCTTTAATTTCTGCTGTAGGGTGGCTCATTCTTTACTAGACACCTTATTTCCAATGATTTGAGCCCAAGGTTAGCAGCTAGCAAATGAAAGGACCATGAACGTTGGAGTTACGTGCTTAATCACAGTGGGACCTAGAAGCCTGCTAGGCACTGTACAGCATGTTAGACAAAGCTCCTGCCTCAAGGAACTTGTCATAATAACAATAATAATAGTAATAATTAAGAAAAAAGAGGGGATATAACCAACAGGGAAGAGAGGATGTGAATCATCAAGTCCATCTGCTTGCCAGTGCATGTTTATTCCCCCGAGTGAGTATTCAATTAACTCCTGAGCCACAACCCAGCAGTGACACGAACTCTTCTTCTGACAGTCACCTAACCTCACTGTTTTTCTGTTTTTGTGTAAGTGGAAATGTTTTCTTACCTTCTGTAATTATCCTGGAAATTAATTCACAGTAAATAGTTTGCAGAACAACTAGGCTCTGGAAATGCAAACTATTGATTTCTCAGGCATCTCGGCATTAATAGACAACTGTGCACACACAGTCCTGTAGTCATAGGCATATGAAAACAAAGAGGAGCATCGCTTCTGTAATAGTAGGATGAAGAAGAATATAAAACCTTTTTAGATTAAGTAAATATAATCTAGTGCCAGACCACTGGTTCCACTGAAATGAGAACATTTGGGTTCAGCCAGCGCATCTCTTCGCTCCTCCCTGAGGGCGATTCCCTCCTCACTCTCTGTGTTATCTGTGGAGGGGATAGAGGTGTGAGCTGTGTCACCTTAGTCGAGGCTACAGTAATGCTGCTGTTAGTAAAATAATAAATCCAGCTTTATCATCTCTCCTGAACAGAACTGATTTCTACTAGCAGTGATTTTTATTCGTGAAGCACTGAATACAGTTGCAATTGCTGAATGTCCCTGGTATCAAGTGCCTCTTTTAAAATGGCATTAACGGATACTGTACTGCTCATAAATGCCATTTCTTTGTGATCAGCAGATTTAAACATGGCTTATAGAAATTTTAACCTTTCTTTAGATCTCCATGATGACCTTTTTAGTCCTCTTAAACAGTAAGAAGCTTCAGGAGTACTCCCATTGCCTTGACTGGACCATTGTATCCTCACTTACTCAATGCAACATCAGTTTTTAACCTGAACTCTCCATTTGCTTCAGCCAAGACTTAGGTCTGAAGGGCAACAGCGTAGCGAGGGCCGGTGAGTCATTGTTTGCTGATGGAGGTCACTGCCTGATAACCAAGAAGCTCCCTCCTTTCCTGCCCCAGCACTGGTTCTGAACAGCAAGCATTTTGCGGCTCATCCCCTTGATCTACATCGTTGTACCTTACAGCAATCACTTCTTATTTTCAAAGTCATCATCAGAGCAGATCTTCTGTCCTATTCAGAACCAACTTTGGCTATCACCTTAACTATGAAACTGATTTTTCTACCCTGTCAGTCCAGTTTCTCTACTCATGAATTTCCAGAAGTCATGACTACTCAGAACTGGTCAAGAAACCATCTACCTTTTTTATATGCTGTGCTATTACTCCTTCACTAATTTGTAATTAGGGCTGTTGCATTCACTTCCAGGTAGCAAAATATGCTTGATAGAATTATTATCAATGTTAAATGTATGCACAGTGCATAGGCTACGGATGCTTGTCATATCCCGCCGTACATTATTATGATAACAGCAGTGAATGCTCCTGCATTACAGTAATTGCTTGTGGTCCAAGCCTGAGCTCTGGCAGGAGGCATTAGGTTGGTGAGTTAAGGTTACTGAGATGTGGAGCCCATGAGCGTTCGTGCAGGAGTAGGGATGCAGACAGATTGCTGCTGGGGAGGAAAATAGAGCTGGGATGTTAGCCCAGATGATGTTAAGGCTTTGGGTGGGGCCTGGGTTTTGTTTTTCTTTTACTTCCTACGGCTTTTTAATCAGTTAAGAAACTTGCATTTTGCTTTTGTTCCACAGTGAGACATGCTACTCGTATCTGTGATGTTGGATCCTGCAAATCCCAAGCGGGTGATGTCGGATCAACATTTTCCCCTTTTGCTCAGTTGCAATGAATACCCTCATATTGCCATTTTAGGACAGGCACTTTCAGTGACTTGAGTGATGTATCTTCATCCTACTTTGTGAGCACTTTCTAACTTAGAGCAAGGACTGTAGATGTAGTTTACTCTCAGTTTACATCCATTTCTTGTAAAAATAAAGAAAGATGGAGATATTTCTTGTCAGGGAGAATGAGACTGATCTGTGCTGCATATGAGTATTTAAAAAAAATGCTGTGAAATGGGAATGAGAAGGCAACTGTAAAGACAGGTGTGTTTGCATAAGCCCTCGTCATGTCAGTAATTACCCACTATTAATTCTTCTTTGACTTCCGTCACATAGCGGTTTGTGACTGCACCTACTAAACCTCCAAAGCCTCATCACCTAGCACTGCAGCTGAACCAGTCTCTTCCAAAAATTAAGGATAACAGTAGATTTATGTTATTTTTCCTCTTCTCTCTCTGACTCTCTTTCTCCGTCAGTTTTGCTGTTATAACCAAAGATAATTATTTTCTATGAAATTACTCTCCCCCTCTTTCCCCTTTCCCTTTCCGTTAATGAGAGTGCTTTTCTCTCCCTGAGAAGATTGACACAACTTCTTTGAAGTTAATAGTGCTGTTGCCAGTTCTTGCCAGTTAAGTATGTGACCTTATCAGTATAATTGTACAGAACGCATTGCCATATGTCTAGATGCACAGAGCCTAATTTAACAGGAGACGTATATGTATAAAAATAAAGCAGTATCTGGGGGTTAAATATCGGAAGACCCCCCTAATTGCAGCATTCACGTTATACCAAACTTTCTGCAGAGCCCTAAGAGCTCTGAAGTTAAATCTTAAAAAACACCTCCCTACAAGGGACTCTGCTCTTGTAACCTGGTTTTCACACTGATTATCACATGGCCTCCGCGATGCCTGTACTTCCTCACCTGCTGTACTCATGTGGTTTCTCTTCCTGTGGCAGCTAAGTCCTTCACACTCTATGGCAAGGTAGAGCAGCACCGGTGTTCCTTTTTTAACCAGCAGGGAGATGAGGCAAAGGCAGCAGCTAACTCATTTTATGCCAGCAGTAAGGATTTGGTCTTAATTTGCCTTCAAAGCCACTGGCCACATGTAATTCAAAGCCTTTCTGGCAGGGGTCCAGCCCAGCCTGCCCTGCTGAATCTTGAAAACAAGGCTTACCCAGCACCAGTGTTTCCTACCATGTGTGCAGAAGGTCTCTTGGCATGTGAGAGCCTCAGGAGCACCTATTTTCCTATTTCCTACCCTGTTTCCAATTACCCCACCATTTCCCATCCCTGCCTTTCAGCCCTTCCTCGCTTTGCTTTTTCTCTTGCCCGAAGGCAAGCCTGGATTGCCCACAGGCAGGGGAGGATTCCGATTTGCACTGGAGCAAGGAGACGTGAATATGGCTCTGAGGAAACCTCCTGAGCATGTAAAGGCAGAGCTGACTCATGTTCCTTGGGTGCGTGAAGCAACCCGCTTCTCCATCAGCCTAATGCAGGCGCAGCCCTAAGCCAGTTGGCTGGTGCTGTCCTGGAGCGAGTAAGCAGACCCAGAACTCTGAAGTCCCAGGCTACTGCCAAGTAATTGTACCCTTTCTTGCTCAATATTGCATTGTACTTACTGTGCAAGGACACGTGTGCTCGTTGCATCCTGTAAACATGAGTTGGTGACATGATCTGCGCGTTTGTCTTGGAGAGAAAAGTCTTGGTTTTGTCAGATGAGGTATGTGTGAGGAATCTGTGCTGCAGTGATCTGTTTGTGTGGTAATTAGCAAGCAGCTCTTCAGATCTTGAAGGGATTTGGTTTGAAAACTAAGTATTATTCTCTGAACTTTAACTTAACAACAGCATATGAACAGCAGTGCACATTCACAATGTTTTTCATGTAGCCACAATACCCAAAAGATAAATGTAAGTCTGCTCTGCCAGAGAATATTTTGGCTATAATTAATTTTGCTTCCATTCGCCATATGCTTGTATTTTCTGACCTTCATTTGAATCGCAGACACTATGTAATAAAATGTGCAGTATTAAAAAAACCCCGTAGTTGCTTAAAGCAGCACAGGTGCTTATGGCCCTACAGCATCAGCTGAATGATGCGGTTTGTGCCGCCTGCGTGTTTGACCATCCTATCCTTAGGGAGATGAAAGATGCTGTCATTGCTCAAAGGTGTTCAGGTCATTTTTGTGAGAACAAGGTGGGTTTTTTAAATCTCTGTAGAAACGTATGCTCATTGCTTACATTATTCAGAGAGATCCTTTACAAGACGCAACCAGCGACAGAGAATTTTCTTTTTCCTTATTGTTCTGTGTCTTTGAGGCAGTTCTTGAGGTAGGACCTGGGAACATACTGCAAGTGACACAAAGAATAATTTCAGGTCATTTTTGTGAGAACAAGGTGGGTTTTTTAAATCTCTGTAGAAACGTATGCTCATTGCTTACATTATTCAGAGAGATCCTTTACAAGACGCAACCAGCGACAGAGAATTTTCTTTTTCCTTATTGTTCTGTGTCTTTGAGGCAGTTCTTGAGGTAGGACCTGGGAACATACTGCAAGTGACACAAAGAATAATTGTTGCTAAATTTAATTTATTGAGTAGGTGTGAATTGGGTTGATTAAACAGAGAATAAACACACAGAAGATTACCCAAAGTAGGTGCAGGGATGGAAAAATGTTAGGTGGTATTAACAGCTTAGATATGCATGATGCTGGAGATATTTTTCAAGTAAGTCTGTAATTTCTTAGGGGATTTCTCTCGAGTTTTTTATTTCTTTCTTGTAACACTTAATGTAATCCAAACTGATTAAAGGAATGTTATGTTTTAAAGGAGAAAATACAAAGCAAGCACATGACCAGAATCAACACTAGAGTGGTCTGCTGGGGCAGACTGCAGCTTTGAGTCAATAAAACGCACATGACCTGAATTTGTACGTGTGGAAACCCCGCAGCTTGCGCTGGGTTTGTTTGCTGAGGACAGGGTCCGTTATCGACTGGTGCACAGCCCGGCCCCAGAGCAGCAGTTAGGCAGGGTTTAGACGGAGACCCTCCTCGGTCATCTGGATGGAGGGGCTTCACCCCCTGCTCCTGAGCTCAGCTCCAGTCTGGTGGCTCATCCTCTCCTCCTGCTACCTGGTGTTGGCAAGGGAGGATCTCAAGGGCTTTTTCTTCATTCAGCCTGCAGGAGGAGGCCTCCTCTTCACCTCCAAACCTTCTGTTTCTACTTTCTGCTTGGAGTCGTTGTGCAGAATAGCTGGGGTTTTGCAAACATCCTGCAAAGCATCAGCCTAACCTCCTTACCTGGCTGCTTTGTTAACAGCAGAAGTGCAGCACTGAGAATGTAACCGAAGATTTAATGGGGAAACAGAAATGTCAGAGAAGAGAAAACTTCTGTGTAGACAGAGGTCATTTCTCCTTATAAACAAACATGAGGAAAAGAGATAAAAACATGAAGAAAATAATACGTATTTTGTTGACCTGACTGTATAAAGGCAGTTGCATCACAGAGAAAACATTCCAGGTTCAAGACTGACTTTTGTCAACATGAATGCTCACCCCCACCTCTGATAGTGCCTTTGGGTAAAAAAAAGGACGCAGAAGCATCCTCAAGATACCATAATTTCTTCACATGGAGTCCTGCAAGAAAATGAAGAGAGATTGTGGGGTTTTCTGTTTTGTTTTTCATGTAGTAATTAAAAATAATTCAGAACTAAGAACTCAGTGAGGCGAAGCAAAACCTGTGCTGCCTTTTGGTAAGCTGAGATGATGGCTTATTTTTTCAACACTTATCTGCAATATTGTGGCACCTTTGTAGCGGCAGTCCCCAGGCGGCACCCTGCTGTGCTTGGCAGGGTGAGGGGAGGAAAAGATGGTCGCTGCACCGAGAACTCGCAGTTTCAGGGGAGCTTGAGACAACAGATGGGAAGAAGCAGATGGGGATGCGGCAGAACAACCAAGGCGGTATTGATCAGCGCTGAGTTTGTTCCTGGGCACTCTTGGTGTGAGAAGGAGTGGAGACCAGCGTGTGCCGTGGGCTTCAGCCCGGGGCTGCAACTCGTGGCGTCTTGCAGAGCTGGAAGGGAGGGTGTGCAAGGGGTTTGCCCCAAATTGTGTACAGGAGATAGATATATCTCCTGCACCTATATCTGTAGAGAGGTTTCCCTCCCCCTCGCTGACATGTGTATATCTATATATAATATTTAAATTTTTTTCAAAGATTTTACACAAGTTGCAAAGGTTTTTTTATTTATATTTTGCAATTTTTTAAATCAAAGGAATTTTCAACAAAAAATCAAACTGATTGTTAAATTTTTTTTCCTCTAATAGCACGTATATAAGTTTAGGGGTTTTTTTCCCTGCTTTCCTTTTCCATTTTCATGAGAAAAGACAGACAGTGACAGTGTTTCTTACAAGAAGATGGCTTAGCTGCTGTTTTACTGGGATATGAGGGTAGAGGCACCTGGGAAGGCTGTAGCCATGCTCCTGAAAGGCTGGCTACTCTCCTCACCATAGTTAAAAGATCAATTATCTAATGGAGCATTCCTATCCCTTCCCCTACACCGTAGCTCAAGGGTTTTTGTAGAGAGGATCTAGAGAGATACCTATTGTCTACAGCCAGGGTAGAACCCAGGAAGACATCTGGGTACCCGGTTTCTCATTGATAATGGTGTGCATGTAGGCACATGTGCCAGCGTTAAGATCCTAAATTTCCTTCAGCTCTGTAGGCAGCGGGACTCACTGTGAAATGATGGAGTCAGACATTTAGAGCCATATTCTCATCTTTTATCAAGTATGTCTGGATCCTGTGTCAAGCTGTCTACTTAAAAGGATAGCATCTCTGGGGTTCTCAATCGCCTTTTTTAAAACCTAAAATTTGCACTACCTTACCATGAGGAGCTGAAGAAATTCACCCTGTGTAATTTGTCAAGAAAAATTTAAGAAGTGATGCCTTAATAGTTTTTGTGTGTCTACTTGGGGACAGGATTTCTGACAAAAGTTTTCTTTCATCTAACAGATAAAAGGCATAAAAGTCTGTGGAAGGTGAAGCTAGAGAAATTCAGACTAGAAATAATCTTATTTTTATGGCTCAGCATAATTTTAGCTGTAAAGGTGTTATTCCAAAGTTATGGTCCAGACAGAGAGGCTGAGCAGTGAAATTCCCAGGCTGTTGTTATCCAGGAGTTCAAAATAGAGTATCTGATCTGGATTGAAAACCTATTAATGTGTAACAAACACAGTTTAGGCACAAAATGACCATCGCAGTAGAGGGGCTTTATGGCACAGCTCTGTTTCGCACCGAAAACTGGGAGGAAAGGCCATGTCTTTTCTGGGAATGGATAATGCATATTCAGATATTGTGTGCTGTGTTGTCCTGCTCTGGGCTTCTTGAATACCATTATTGCTGTGCAATGTTATAAATAAATCAACACAAGAGTATTTTGTTATATATATTCCTATGGTGATTCTAACAGGATAGAAATAAGAAAACATTAACACCAACGTGCCTCACATAAGAAATGTGATTTTCTGGTTCCAACACAGCTGAGACATTTGCAGACCACATTCCTTTTAAATCTCTCACTGATAGCAGAGTGTAATGGAGCTTTTCAGACTCTTCTTGTTACAAATTTTGGGATTAAAAAGCTTCCTATCTGTTACAGAACAGCAATAAGCACATTCACCGGGGTGTGGGGTAGGAGTAACTTGTTCCATTTCTGGGGGCATGTAATATTTTATCATCTTGCAGCCTTCCTGCAATTTGGTATGCTGAGAGAAATTAATTTGACTGTTTACAATATTTAATTTTCAATAATTATTCAAGCATATATAACTACAGACATTTACAGTATGTAGTAAACAGATGGATTAGCAATTGTGCATGTAATTAGAAATTACACTTAAAATACAAAAGTGCATTTGAATATTCAGTTATCTTAAAAAAGGTATAAATGCAACTGTGAGTGCCTTAGAAATGGTTTATGGTTCACCAGCCCTTCCTAAGTGAGACTTTGCCAAAAATAGTCACTGAGTTGCAATTTAGAGTTGCGTGTAGTGTTTGGGTACTGAATTGTTCTGATTTGGTAGTATTTCCCTTGCCAGTGTGGTTTCAGTCATCTCAGGATCACTTTTCCCACCCTCCAAAGAGAGACCTCCCCTCTCCATCACTGCCTCCATGGTGTGGGTGCTGTGAAACCGGGCATGCTGCACTGTACCAGCTCCCTCCGGCACCCCATCCTCAGCCTTGCCTCTTCCAGAGGTCCACTTGAGCTGTGACACTTGAGAAATGACTTTGTTAGGACAAGATAAATCTCTCCCAGAAATTGTGGATCTGTCAGGATGCGAAAGGACCGTAAATGAGTAACAGCCTGATCTTATTCCTTTAGGGTTTATCCTTTCCCCACCTTGAATTGTGTTGCCATATTTCATTCCGTTTGATCAAAATTGATTTGTAGGATAGGTGGCACAGCAGCCATGGGTAAAATCATCACAAACGCCTGTGAAGTATTTTTAGACGTGAATTCTGAGAATCCACTACAGATGCCTTTGAAAATATATATTTCCCAGATTTCCATGTGATCTTGTAATATAGCTCCTGGGTTGAGCGCTTTGGTGCTGTGCACTAGGCGCTTACACCCCGGCTGTTTAGGTCTACATCAGCGCTGGTGTAGAAGAACCCCAACTCCATTTTCTCTGTTAATTTAATCCTTAAACAAGACCCATCTTCTGTCTCGTGGATACTTTTGAAAAAGTGACTGTAATCGTGCTGTAACACCTTCAAGGAATGAGTTTTATCCTGCTCTCGGTGAAGTCAATGGGATTTCTGCCATTTCTGCAGATGGGTGTGGGATTGAACCCTTAGTGATTGTCTGAGTGTGAAATAAGAAAATATATTTAGCTGGGTTTGTATGAGACTATTAGAGATAAATGCTCCTCTAAGATAACAGTTGGAGCTAATTTCCATGGCCTTCCAGCATACTGACCATAAATCATTCCCTGAGCATGAAATACCCCTTCCCCCATATATATCTCCTCCCTTTAAGGGAATTACAGTGTAACATAGAAGAAAAATTGACATTTTTTTAAATTCTCTGCCCCTCAAAAGTTTACTGAATTTAAGGAATTATGTTAACTTTAGGAAAAAAGTAATTAATTGAACTTGGTAGTTCTTTTCCTATAGTTGTAATACCATTATTTTTGTACTATTATTGTTTACAGTGTTTGATACTGTTTTGCTGTTCTCTATTGCAGTACTGTTCCATTTATTTATTTGCTGATGTAAGTGATTTTTTCCTAGACCTCCACCATAGTGCATGAGGGCTCCTCTATTTTTCCTGCTTTTATTTTCTGTTAACAGACATTTTCTGTTTTAGTGATGAAAGCAGAGGTTATGCAGAGGCTTTGCGGTGTGATAGGATAGTGAATGAACAGATTCATAGTCTTAAGGTTAGAGGGTTGTTAGATCACCTATTCTGACTCCCTACATAGTTGAAATTGTAGAAAGTCACGTAATTGCTCCTACTCTGAGATGTCTAACTGGTGTTTGACTAATTCCTGAATCTAGGAAGATACTGATTTAAAGGCTGTAACCCCCCTTTTCTTGATGCATATCTCCTTCATTCTTTGAGATATCTGGTTTATTTGTCATTTGAGTTTTGCTCTCCCTTCTTCCCAGCTGTTGGCTTTGGTTGTACCTTTCTCTGCTGGGATAAAGAGCCCTTTACTCCCTAGTAATTTCTCCCTGTGTAGGTACTTATATGCATTGATCCAATTATTAATTAATTAATTAAACACAGTATAGTTCTTTATGCACAGAGAGAAAAGGAAACACTGATTTAATTAGTGCTAGATCATAATTGACTTATATGTAGGAAAATACAGCCATAAAGCCATTCGTAGTCCCAGTCTAACAGTGACCTCCGAAGTCCTTCCCCTCCAAGTCCCCAGCATGCAGGAAAGACCAGTGTCAGGTGCAGATGTGGGGGTCTGGGGTAGCTCCAAGGACCTTCCCAACATGAGTAACAGCAGCTGCCGATGCAGCAGAGAAGACAAGCCAGGTTATTGTTCACAAGAATTACTGCTTGTGGCTCTGGCTTCCACAGTAAGCTGATGGCTGCTTAATTTCTTTTTGGTGGAGATAGGAAGTGAATGCATATGGCTTAGCCATTCATCATCCGCTGTGGCTATTCCCCCTTTCCCCAAGGACAAATTAGTCAGTTGTTTTTATGGCTAGAGATGAAAGGGGTTTTGCTTGGAGGACAGTCACCCCATTTAAAGTTTCCTTTAATGTCAATAGCTGGAGAAATTGGTGTTGCATCTGAAAACATAGCAAGCGTTTTGGGATAGGGAACCTAGACAGGTGTTAGCTTTCAATACTTAACAATCTATATGTAAAGGAAAAGCAGATGGAGACCCAAGTTCTGGCAATTCTGAAATGCATGGCAGACACTCTTAGAAACTCACCTTTGTTTCCCCTTTGTACCACTGATTCCAGGTTTGCGCCCATCGCAAGCCCGACCGACCTGGGTTTGTCGGGTCGCAGTCGGTGAGGGACACTGTGTCATGTGAAGGGGAACAGTCCAGTCTGACCCATCACCTGAGCGCTGCAGGCACACACTTGCCCACCAACGCACCAGCGCTGGTGTCCGGGATGTTGCTTGGTGCTCTCCCAGCCAGACATGGGCTCTGTGTCCCTACGTACAGCTTGATCGCTTCCGTGCCTGCCGGAGAAACCTTGCTGATGGCACAGAAGCCAGTCTAATAAAGCAGAGAGTCGTGCTTCTGGAAAACGGGGTGTCACAGGGAGGGCTTGGCTTTAGGTGATGCAGGAATACAGTGGGAGAGACGTGAGAATGAACTTGACTCTTCTGAACTCCAGCTACACGTCTGAACCGCAGTATGTTGCATCACGTTTGCTTTAGTGAATTGCCAGTTAACTCACTTCTGTACTAACAGTTCCTCATTAATGTGAAGTGTGGGGTAATTAAGACCTGGATTCCTTCATTTGCTCTGCCATGAGGCTCTTGGGTGATCTCGAGATGTCTCTTGGGACAGATTCCCCTGCGCAGAGGTCGGGATTTTCTCCCAGCCAGCTGACTTCGTGCCAGCAGTGCGGGGCTGGTAGCATGCGTGGACAGGAATACTGACTCAGCCCCCAGGAAGGTACTGCAGCTTCTTAGGAGAATGGGAGTATCTGAAGCACAAAAAGGATTGTGTTGTTTTCGTTTGCCTTCTGTCTTAGGGTAGACTGAACAGATTTTCCAACTTCAGATCCACAAATATAGCTTCTTTTGGGGGATTGTTTTCATTTTGTTTCTTGTAAATGAAAGCTGAGAGTCTCTTGTAATTACCAGAGTCTCAAGACCTGGGAACTTCAGCTAAAGTACCGAGCATCAGGAAAGCAACGATAAATCCTTGACAGGACCCATACCTGACTTCATTGGAGTGAAGTATATGGTGACACTTGCGTGCTTGGCTCCTCGCAATGAAATTCTGTTTCTGAAAGCACAACTTTATGGCTGTGAGCAGCAGCAATAATGATCCCCTTCTTCCTCGCAGTGGTCTTGTGTGAGTTATTTCATTACAGTCTGTAATGTGCTTTGAGACCTTGGATTGAAGAGCAGGGTGATTATTATGGTAGTTTAATAATACTGTTTAGAAGGATGTAATATGCTGCAGCACTGGGTTTCACGTAAACGCAATCTGCATTCAGTGTAAATGCTCTCCATCACCAAAGTCAACTCGCAGAGTCAAAGTCACACTTGGCATTGCTGCTGCTTTGTTTGAGAAGCTCAAGGTACAGCATAGTGACCTCCTAGCCCTCGGCTCTGCAGTAGGATACAGCTTCAGCCCTCGTTATTCTCACCCATCCTCCACTTTCACTGGGATCTTCGCCTGCATTCAGGGCTTCCTGGTGCAGGGTGAGATATTTGGCCTTGGAGTACCACACCTGTCCTCTGGTTTCCATCAGTGCCTGGTTTTGTATTGCTCCACTCCGAGCATGATGCTGTTTGGGTTATCCCTGTGGTTTTTAATCAGTGTCTGGTTTTGTATTGCTCCACTCTGAGCATGATGCTGTTTGGGTTATCCCTGTGATTGACTCCAGTCATTTACAGAGTTTTGTGACTGTTTTCAAAGGTGGCACTGTGGTTTTACCCTTGGTGAGGGTCACCTCTAGAATCATAGAATGGTTAGGGTTGGAAGGGACCTTAAAGATCATCTAGTTCCACCCCCCCTGCCCTGGGCAGGGACCCCCTCCACTAGACCAGGTTGCTCAAAGCCACATCCAGCCTGGCCTTGAAGACAGCCAGGGATGGGGCATCCACAACATCTCTGGGCAACCTGTTCTAGTGCCTCACCACCCTCTCTGTGAAGAATTTCTTCCTGATATCTCATCTAAACCTCCCTGTTTTCAATTTGTACTCGGTACCCTTTGTCCTATCACTACAGGCTCTTGTAAAAAGTCCTCTCCCAGCCCCCTTGTAGCCCCTTTCAGATACTGGAAAGCTGCAAGGAGGTCTCCTCGGAGCCTCCTCTTCTCCAGGCTGAACAAGCCCACTTCTCGCAGCCTTCCCTCGCAGGAGAGGTGCGCCAGCCCTCTGATCATCTTGGTGGCCTCCTCTGGACTCGCGCCAAGTGGTCAATATCCTTCTGAGGTTGAGGGCTCCACAGTTGGACGCAGCACTCCAGGTGGGGTCTCACCAGAGCAGAGTAGAGGGGCAGAATCCCCTCCCTCAACCTGCTGACCACACCTGTTACAGCCTGGGCAGCTTTCTGAGAAGGAAGCAATACCTGCTTCCTTGAAACATAGGTTTCAAGGCCTGAAGGAGCTGTTGTGGTTTGAGACAGCCAGTCAGGGAAAAAGCAGTATCCCATTTTTTGGGGGAAGCTTGGGGATTTCATTGCCTCCTCAGGGCTCAGACCTGCAGGACTCATTCCCCAGTACTGGCAGCTGCTCTGCTCCCTCCAAGGCAGAGGTGCCTGCTCTTCATTGGGAAGTGGGGTCTGGGGGCTCGGCCAGCACCCAGGGCTCTCTGTGCCCACCCCCCTGCCAGCCTGCCCAAGGACCTGAACTCGTACCTATTCACAGAGCGTTTTGTAGATGTTGCAGTATCACTCAGTATCTGGAGAAGAGCGAACTTCAAAATAGCCTGCAAGTTGAATGACCTTTTCCCATCGAGTTCTATGACCTTTTATATATTTTGCAGCTTTCAAGACTGTTGTGGTCTTGTGCCTGTTTATCTCTTCAGGGTTTTTTTTTTTAACACAGGCAGATGTAGTGTTATCGAATAATGCTATTTGCCACTTAAATTGGTGCCTGTAATATTGTAGTGTCTGTACTGTAGTGTATTAAATTACATTTTGTTGTGTTGTATTCAGATTTTTACATGAACCTTTAATGCCACAGCATCTAAACGCCTTTCAAAAATGCATTAACCAATCCATTTGACATCTCTAGGAAGATAACAGACTTGATCTGTAGGAGAAATATGATTAATATACTGTTCAATACTCAAGTGGTACTAGAGCTTGTGTAAACCAGAAGCCAAAAAACCCCGCTTCAGCATATCTCTGTAGTAAAAGCACAGAGAGAAACCCTTCCAGAGCGTGGTTCTACCTCTTCTGGTTTTAGCTGGAAGGGTTGAATGACTCTTAGAAGGTCCTAGAGAAAGAGCTTTGGTGCCTTACCTTAGCTATCTGGAGCCTCACCACCAGTGTGATAGGATACGTGGCTCCAGACCAGGAAAAGACCAAAAAGGAGGGGGAGGCTTAAGGGTGGGAATTGTCACGATTTTGTCTCTTTTGCATTCTTCCCATTCCATATCTCCCACCAACACGGGGTGTCACAGGATTAGTAGCATGAGAAGTCCCTACACTCTCCTTTCCTTTTTCTTTCTAGTCCCAGCTTAGCAACACTTTCAGTAAAGAGAGAGGAGAGAGGTGTGAAATGGCATCTATATATTTTGGCATCCAGCTTGTTTTCATCTTTTGCTTGCCCTGGGTCTGGAACAATTAGTTTTAGTCCACATTTGGGGCCTCTGAGGGCTGTCATACAATAAACGATAAAAATAGCAAAGCTGGACCCTTCCACCAAAGAAGTCACATAGGTTTTTTTCCCGTACTTGGTCACAGAAAATGAGAAATTACAAGAAGCTTTCAGATTTGGCTTTTCAGATTGATTCCTGACCGTACGTGTCATGCGAGACACATAAATGCAGCTTAATGATAAATTCCACAGGGAAAGGAAGAATTAGGAGGGTTGTATCTGAAAGTATAACATCTTTGCCAGCCAGCTACATGCATGAATATAATTTCTGACTGATTATCATCTAGTAACAATTAAACATCTTTAACCTTTTCAACCTCTTGTGATTTGGTGCATTAATGAAAATTGTAAAATAGAGCGTGCATCTTTCAAAGAGGTTACACAAAAAAAAAGGATGTTGAGTAAGAGTTATTAAGGTTTACTTTACATAGCAAATCTGGTTATTACTTAAATTGTCTTTCAGAAGACAGTGTCCAGAGAAAGAATATCCTGATGCTACTTACTGGATTTTAAAGCTCAGAGGAATACAGTGCCAGGCATTGGTGGGTTTTTTAGTTGTTTGGTTTTTTCTTTTCCTATGTTTTAAAAAATCCTAATATAATTTTTAAAGTACCATTTTAGCCACTAATACTTACTTCTATTGTAATACCCTTAATATATGTAGCTTTATTTTTTACAGGCAAGCAGGCAATTTCATATTTGTAAAGACATTAGAAAATTAGACCTGAATTTCACCATTCTGACCTGGTTTTCCTTGTTCTCAGTAATAAAAAGCCCAACTGTTGCCACGTGGGCTGAGAAGTAATCTGCAGTGACTAATCGACTGCAAACATACACCACTCGGGTACTGAAGCAGATAAAATTGCCAGTCATTTTTTAAATCGGGGTCTCGATATTTTTTCTCCTCAGTCGCTCTGGGCTCTAGCAAATGCTCGCTATTCAGAAATCATTAAGGAAGAACACGCCATAGTCATTGCAGAGCGCAGATTGATCAGTTTAAGCTTTTTTCTTTAAAGATGAACAAAAAGGACTATACATTTTGTGTATTACAATGATCTCCTGAAATGAGGCTGTGCTGTTTTCCTGAGTCTGCAAGTGTTCGGTCTGTTCTGCCTCTGCCGCAGCTGTCGGTGTATAAATAGGCTGTGTGGGTTTCTCCAGGAGGCTGCGCTGGGAAGGATCTCGTAGATCATGTTGGCTGCAGCCTTCTGCAGTTTGGGGGTGTTTCCCAGGGGAAGCACAGGAGACTGGCGGCAGGGCTGGGCTCGGGCGCCACATGCAGCAGCCAAGGGGTGAGGCAGTGGAGACCCTCTGCGCAAGCAGCAGACACACGTTTGGGGAAGAGACCGTAAAACCCCTTGGGTTTTGTGGTGGGTGATGCTCAGCTGCATTCCCTGACCTCTCCACAGCAGGAACTTGTCTGACGAAGGAAAATCTCTGTGCCAGCTCAAGGAGGCACCATATATACAACATCAGGACAGTCCTGCTTGGCACTCGTGTTGGGTCTTAGCCTCGGCTTTGTCGGGCTTCTCACAGTGGTTTTCTAACAACAAAACAAAAACTTTGTGTTATATTTACTGTCTTAGCTTCTGTTCCGTAGCCTCATGAGTCCATTAACATAGCTTCTGCCATTCTCATAGAAAGTGTGTGTCAAAGTTTTAAGTCATATGCTGCTAAAACTCAGCCAGCCGGCCAGCACTTGTCTGCCGATATGGGGAGCATTGCAGAGCCTGACTAAATACGGCTGTGTAGGTGTAGGCATAAGGTACGGGCTGAAATCCAAACACTGCACAAACTACTGTTGTTCATGCTCCTGGAACCAGAACTTAACATTTTCAGAAATGCCACACAGCAAGTGCCTCGGCTTTGCTCTGTAGGCAGGTGTGGGGAGAAGGCAGCCAGGCTCTGGCGGTGAGTGGGGAGGCTGGGTGGGGGGGAAGGCGTGTGACGGGTGAGGAGGAGAAGCTTTTTAATCTTCCAGCCATACAGCAGCAGCATGGGAGCACTCACAGTGTCCCAGCACTGTGCAGACACAGTGCAACAGAAGCGGGTCCCCCCCAGACTCAGTTCACCCCTGCTGTGGTGCAGAAAGAAGTGATGGAGAAGAGCCTGAAGGAGACAGGGAACACCTGATGAACGTCCCCTTGGCATGCGGTCTGGGGCTGCGTTCAGAAGTCACTGAACAGAAGACAGCTTATCTGCCCACCCCCTGCCTCTTGTTGCTTACACTTGTTTATAAATCTCACTCTGGTTAGAGCAACCTCGCAGTTTCTGAATGCTCCGCTAACGGTGAAGGACCGTCCTTTATGGTTTTGGCCTGGGCTGCCTTGGTGCGCCGAGAGCAACACTGTGGTGCTATTCAAACATAACATGACTATCTAGGGCTGGAGTCCCAGCATCCTACTTCTGTTGATCGAAATTACTTCTGGGCTTATAAAGATCTAGAAGTGCAGCTTCACAGTGCCCTGGGTAGCTTTCTCAGCTTCACAGCAACCTGCTAGGAGGTAGATTAATGACGAACACTACAGCTTTGCATAGTACTTTTGAACAAGATATAAAGAGACAAAACACAGGAAAGGGAACTCTGTGAGTCACTGGTCATTTTTTATGCTGTCAAGTACCTTCATACAAATCACGTACGGTTAGAGCTTTCTTCTGAACAGCCCCTAGATATAATTGGTGAAGATGTCTCTCAAGGCAGGTTTGACAAAAGGGCAAACTTCTCATTTTCCCGGCGTTGACATTGACCAAAACATCCTGAAGTCCTTGCAGAGGAGCAGAGCCTGATTAATGTCTCAGCAACAAGGTGAAGGAGGGTTAGCGGAGGCTGTGACTGCTTCTCAGTCTGTCATTGTGGCGTCTTGTCACGCACACACACGCCACAAAGAGTGTGCCAGTGCTTTTTTCCTCCACATTAAGTATGTGTTTGAGATTTTTCCCTGCTAGGACATCTGGAAACGAGGATCTGCTCACTTAGCTGTGCTAGCAGACATGAAAGTTAGGTAGTCTGTGTTCTTCATTGCAGACGAGGCAATGTGTGGGGGCTCAAACCATTTCCCCTCCTTTATGCTTTATAGCAGAAGGAGAACCCAATCAGTTGGACCTTTTAATTAAAATAATATATTTCTGGACAGTCTTTTAACACCCAATGTATATTTTGGTGTTCTGTAACAAACTGGAGTTTGTTTGGTGTTGTGTAACAAACTCTGAGGGAGAGAAGGTGAGTCATTTCATTGCTAAAAGTCATCGATTTTTTGAAAAGTCAGTAATGTTACAACATGCACACTCCTTGTTGTATTTTCTGATTTTTCAATGTATGCTGTAGCTCTGTGGTTTTTGAGAGCAAACTTTCTATAGGTAATTTATTTTAAAGAGCAAATTAAGTCTGTGGCACTTCAGTTCCAAAATGCTACAGGATCACTAAGACTGCAGATACAGATAAAGATGACCTTCACTGCATAAACTATAGCCTGCATAGAAGGAGCATCATGTATTAAAATATTTCATTTAGTCTTATCAGAAAAAAAAAAAAACAAACCAAACACCTCTGGATATTTTCAGGCATAAGAAGAAAGGTAAAAATTGTTTTACATGGAAGGTAACCTGGTACTCTGGTTCCAAAATGTCACTAGGGAAGATGTTTTGGCACTTGTATTTTGTGAGAAACAGCTTTGTAAAATTCATAGTTCAGCAAGACCTCAGAGTCATGTTGAAAGATTTTTATATGGAGAAAAAGACACCATACTCTGAATTTATTGTCATACACAGTGAAAAGGCATATGCACACCTTTTCTTATTTATTCTTATTTTAATATCTTTTCTTATCTTTATCTACATTCTCAGTTTTTACTTTTATTAACTGCTACAAGACAGCAACCAAAAGACACACCTTATACCGCAGTTGTTGCACTGTTCAAGGAGAGGCACACACTCTTCAGGATAAAAGGAATGTCTGAATCTAAGAAATAGTTTGCCTGAGGCTCTCAGAAACTGTCCCCCGGGTGCGGGCACGTAGAAAGTACCAACTACTACAGAGTACAACTCTGCATTATTAACTCAGGTTTGCATGAGGATAAAGGAGAGAAGGATCCAATAAAAACAGTTGGATGAATAAGCCAGGGTCTGCTGCTGAAGATAAGGTTTTTCGGGAAGGAGTGCAGTGTGCTGGGTGTGAGGAGCTGGGTTGCACGCGTGACGTTTCCAGTGCAGGCGTCAGCGGGAGGAAAGTAGGGCATTTTGAGCATATGAAAGAGAGGTGTGCTGAGCTTCATTAAGGATTCTGGTCGCTGCGTTACTACAAGGCAAGACAGACAGTGTATTTTGCATGTTAAGTCACTTTTGTCATTCCCTATGAGTTCCACGTGTAGGTGAAGCATCTTTATTTTTTCTTCAAATAAAGGTGCGTATCTGTACAAGATGGTGATGTCTCTAGGACTGTATTTTAAAAAGGTAGTTAAATGGTGGAATTACTTAAGATTTGTTCTGGGTTCTTTTCGCCTACAGCATATTTTCTGTGCTACTGTTGGACTAATATGGATCACAATTTACTCTCAAATGTAGTCTCAACCAGAGGTGGTGTTCACAGCTTTCCCCACTGGGGTACATGGTACCTTTTCTACAAGTCTCAGTACCACAAACTTTTTAAAAAGTTTTTTAATAAAACTACTCCTCCCAAGCCAAAATTCAGTTCTGCATAAGCTAGGATGTTCAGCAGCACTCTTCAGAAACATCTCCAAAGATGCTTCCAGGAAATTCATGCTGGTAAACCCAACACAACATTTAGTGTAACTTCTGTAAAAAATAGAATTGTCCCCAAACCTACAAATGAGTTGGATAAATGCATCTCACAGAGTATATTGGGTTTTTTGAAGGCTTCCTAAAAGGCCTTTCACTGAACTCTCTTAGAAACCCAAAGCTGTGAAGTGTTCTCTGTCCAGTATTTTTGTCCCCATAAAGTGTTTCTGCATCACAATAGTGGTTTTTTAGTTCTGGAGAAGGGGGTGGGATTGCAGGCTACAGTTACCCCTTTAGTGTTTAGAGTAAGAAATCCAGTAGGATCATAAAATTCTTTTTCACCAACAACTTTTTTTTTTTTTTCTTTCATTCACTTATTTTGGAAAACCTTTTGTGTGGTTCTCAGAGGCAGCCACCGCCATCTGTCATGCCGTGTCCACCCCAGTAGCAGAGCAGAAACTGGTGCATCCAACGTTATTAAAACATTACCTTGAAGAGGAAATTGCTACTGTACCTCGAGCTTCACATTTCACTCATTAGTAACAAGAAAGGGGAAAGCCCTGCTCAGGCTCTCAAAGCTTTTAAGAATGAGTAAGGGGAACCAGAAACCATCACTGTTGTCTTTATGGTGTCTTTACTCTAAAGTTGCATTTCTTAATGGCAAAAGTTGGGATGGGAAGAAGAAAGTTCTTGTTTGAGTTAGGTCTTACCCATCTCCTGGAAGACAGGACCTCAGGGTCTCACTTTTTACTTTGATTTCATACCAGAAGAGGATTCCAAGGCCAAGGAATTCCAAGGTCCTTTGGATTTGAATACACAATTTCCCACCCAAGCAAAGGTCTGTGGAATAATCTTTCTTGCTGGAATAATGTTTCTTACCATCACTTCTTTCAATGCTTTACATTAAAAATGCAATTTTCAGTTGCATTATTAATGCAGAGTATTCTATAGAAAGTGCAGATGGAAGAGAACTTTGATAAGTAGAGTTAATAACTGAAGATAAATGTAACTTAAATATTGTACCTTTATTAAAACTCAGGTCTGCCATGACTTTTAAACTATCATGTGATCATAGAATCATCGAATGGTTTGGGTTGGAAGGGATCTTAAAGATCATCTAGTTCCAACCCCCCTGCCATGAGCAGGGACACCCTCCGCTATATCAAATTGCCTAAAGCCCCATCCATCATCGTCATCATCATCGTCATCTGAACCAATCCTTTCCATTTTATCTAGCTCTGACCATATTTTGACATTAAAAGAATCAGGAAATGACGTTAACATCCTAAAAATCAAGGCAATGTTCCAACATGCTGCCGTTTCCCTTCTGTCTGCAACCCACCCAGAGGTTTAGATCTGACACAATTTAAAGAGTCGACTAGTCCCACTCCAGAATGAGAGACAGCAATTACCACAGTCTTTCAGAATGACTACAATTATGATATTCTAGTATTATAATTAGCAGTATTATTAGATGTGTAGCTGAGCACAATGTATTACATTTTCCAAAGAGCCCTTACACCATGGGATCATGTTTGAAAACCCCACAGGCTGCTGTTTGTGCCTGCTAACTGCATTGCTTCTGCACACACTTAATTGGTAGGTTGTTAGGCAGAGAGCTATATGAAATCTTCATTTTGAGGTGATTCTGTGCAATCATGCTTTATTTCATTTGGTTGTTTTTTACAACGCAGATCCAGATTTGGAGCAGAATCCATCTTTCATGAAACATCAGCTCGTTAAATCGTTATGTTGTTGTTATTTTCCTCATGTCAGTCATCTCTGCAGCAGCCTAAGATAAGGCGTAGTTTGTATCTTCTCTTACTAATGGCTGGGGAGCTGTTTTGAATCCTCACCCATTGCATAATCCACTAAAAACCTTCTGCATATTCAGAAAAAGACACTGAAAGAGAAGTGGCATTTTTTTTTTTTTTCCATAGTAAAGTAGTCAATTCTTTTGATAGTAGTGATTCTGTCACATTTGTTCAGTAGCACACATTAGGCAAGACTGCATAACCTTTGTGCCCCTTCACATCTTTCACTGCTCCTATTTGCTGAGTGCTCAGAGAAGGGGCATAAAATACTGACTGCATTAAACTCAAATGGTAAATACTCAAACTGGAGGTTGGTGCATCATTAAGTAAAATTAACAACATTTTAATTTTAAATGGCTACAGTCACGTGTAGATGTTTTTTGGCCATGAGGAGGGTGCTTACAGCCTAAGCACAGCCCCTTGCTGCGCAGTGGAGGAGGCTGGGAGGGTCCCTTGGGCTAGATCTTGCCTATGAGGCACCTCAACAGGCTTTCCCTGTATTGATGATGTACTTTCTCCTTACTGCTGCTGTCTGTGAACTAAGATACACTGAATGCAAGCAAGAATGAATTTGTGAAAATAATAGACCGTATATACAATGTCACTCTGATGTTCAGTGTCATCCCAGTGTATTCACAATCTATGAAACTGATATATTGATATTCAATACCGTATGGATTCAGCCGGCTTCGTTTAAGACGAGTAATACATTTCTGTGATGTTCTCTAACATCCCTATTTTACAAATGTCTGAAAACCAATATCCTTGTCTATGCCTTATGTAGAAGCACAGTGACAAAAGGACAGTGATTTCTGGAATAATGGGTCTGTTTATACATTGAACTGAACCAAGAGAAATGCACTGCAGTGGTCGGTGTTGCCTGCATCTCTGGATAGGGGGATGTCAGCAAGACAGCAACAGGCACCAGTTCTTGTTGTCTGACCCTTTACTTTAGGTTTCTTTTTAGCTTGGTTATTTGTTTGGGTTTTTAGCTATTTCACTTCATTGTCCTGTTCTACTAAAATAGACCTAATGTACAAAAAGCAAGAAAATGGACTTTATGTGACATCAGACTGGATTGGAGAGGCACAGACTGAGATTCACAAAATCTGAAAATTTGAGAGACAGAGTGACTAGAAACCAGCAGTTCAATTTTGCTGGCTATCATTTCATTAATTTAATTAGTTATTTTTAATCGTATTTTCCCTATGTTTAATCTATCATTTCATGCTAAGTAACGCATGATTTTTAAATATTTTTTATGGACTTAGTAATTGAATTCTAGTTTGTCTTCCAGTGCAACTTGGTAAAGGAGTAAAATATAAAACGAAGCAATAAAGCTAATCTAGCAAATATAAAATCCACAAATGTAGCACAGCCAAGCATAGAACTGCTTTAAAGTGTGTGCAGATATGATGTATGGTCCAGGTTAGAAAAAGGTTTCCGATTTAGTTACAGTTTAGTTACAATTCAGTGTGTTTTAATGATTACCAGCCACTGGACTGAAACTTACTTTAGGGAAATAACTAAAAAGTACAGCTGCAAAACAAGATTAGAATTGATTATTTAAATGAATGTTTCCTGCTTGCTGATTTAAATCATGATTAGAGTGGGTGATTTAAGTCACTTCTATTTATATCATTTTGTGCAGTTTGGAGACTGGCAATCCAAGTCCAGAGACATTATTTCTTATCCCAGAATGACAGAACAGCCTCTAGTAAACCACAATTAAATTTCAGACTCCTCTTGCCTTCACTAGTTACTCAGGGATTTTTCTTCGCACTCTGCTTAAGCAAAGTACATTTGTATCAGAAGTTATCTAATTAAAGTTTCCTTTGGCCTCTTTGTTCAACTTCTGTATTGATTTTTTTTTTTTTTTTGGTCTGAAATGTCTTTTGTTCTACTTGTCCTTCCTCACTGCGACGCTGCCTTCCTTAACAACTCTTTCCAGCTCTCGCAGGAGGAGAACATTGTCAAATGTAAATGCTACAGCTACTGTGGCTAATGAATTCCTCTCATCAGCAGAGCATGGTGATGGACATCTTGACTCATTCCAGTGCAAAAATCACCATGAGAGTAGTTTAAAATTTGCAGCAGAGTAGGAGCATACGCACAGTTGTTCAGTGATATATCTGTAAACTGCAGCAATTTGATTGTCCCCACCTTGCTTATGGTTGTCTGTCTGTCTCACGGTTTAGCAGGACTTAGTATGGTATGGTCTGACTTCATATGATAAAAGCTTTGTCTACCTTTTCAGTTTCATTTGAGGGAGTAATCTTATGCAGCTGGATAGTTCTTGGAGTCACTGCAAACAGAAGGCATGAGAGCTTTCACTATAACCTAGAGGTTAATCTCCATCAAGCCATTAATGAAAATACAAGAGATCATAATGAAATCTTCAGGTTTTTGAATATCAGTAGCCTAAAGCCTGAAAGAATGAGTATGAGAAGCTCTTTGACTGACTTTAAAGAGGTAGAAAATGCACAAATTTTGTTCAGTCAAACATCCAAGGTTATTTTTTTCATTTTTGAAACATAATAATTCTTATGATAAGTAAATTTGGTGATGTGTAATGAAAAGGGGAGTCTAAAATGTGCTGTCCTATCTTTTGTACTTATGCTTCAGACCTATCAAAGACCAGTAATGGCACTCCTCGGGTCGTTCAGAGTGTTATCATCTCATCGCATACTGTAATTATGTGGGGCAGTTCTCTAGGATTGCTCAAGTGGGATCCAGCCTTACTTACTAGTAAGTAAAGCTTCCTAAAGGAAAGGCCATTTATGGAATTAAAAAAAAAAAAAACCAAACCAAAACCCCCCAAAAAACCCCAACCCCTCCACCAAAGACTTGAAGCTTAAAGAAGCAGTAGTGTGCTGTCAGTGTTCCTAAATTAACCAAGCAACTGACCTATACTTTAAAGGATTTTTACATTAGTGTCAGAAGGGATTGAGTCATTCTCCTTCAACTAAACAACTGGTGTATCCTCTCATACATCCTTAATAAAGAGAATCCGTGCTGGGGCCATTCATGTTTCCATCAGATTCTGCATCAAGAACAATTTGTCATGCAAGGAGGCATAAGTAAAGGAAATCAATCTTGCAGAAGCTAATGAGAGTGTAGAACTCCTACGCACCTTCTCCAGAACAGGATTCCTGACAGCATTTGGGCACTGGAGTCAATGGTTCGCTGTCCCATGAACCACAGATCTGGCCAAGGTGGAGGAGAGTCTCTTGGTAAAGGAGGAGAGCTTTTACTGGGGTCTGCCTACGCAGCCACGAGTGTGATTTGTAGTGTCTTCATACCACACAGCACTTTCACAGGAAAAAAAAAAAAAAGCTGGTTTTAAAAATGCAATAATTCACTTATTTTCTAAAAAGTGTTATCGGACAACTATTGTATCTGAGGTTTCTGTGTGTGCTTCTTAGGAAATGTCATGTCGCAGTGAAGTGATGGATGAACTGAGGCATTTGGT
>NW_010224960.1:31195-59097 GCF_000690775.1 Eurypyga helias
GGAAGAGCAGCCATCAGGTTCAAGAGTAAGAGCAGGGATGGCCAGGAATTGCCTTGGTGCATCAGAGGGAAGCAGCACATGGAGGTGTTCAGTTCACTCCATCCTTCTCCCATGGCGAGTCAGCAGCAGGGTCTCAGATACTATCTTCACAGTGGATTTAGGAAGAAATAATATAAACAGCAGCTTCATCCAAGATAACTCAGAATTAACACACCATCAAATAGTCCATACTTGGAAAATTCTTCCTGTTGTATTTAAAACTGGAAGATGAATTACCTTTAAGTTGCAGTAAAAACTGGAATATCTTCTGCTATTTACATGGCTTTTCTTTCTTTTTTAATTTCAGTTTATTTAAAAATCTGTCTTGACTTGTGTCCTGAGATACGTTATTTATTGCTACTGAAGATGATTCTGCTGGTTACAGTTTTTAAAAGGACCAAAACCAGTCTGTATCAGAGCTTTCCAGCTGCTTATGGCATAAGCACAGTAGGAGGGACAGAGACACATCTCCATGCTACCTTGGGATCCGCTGAAACAATATGTCTTCCCAGGTCCATTTTCCAGTGGAGATTCCCATGAGTTCAGAAGTGCTAACCAGCATTTCTGGTGATGCACTGACCCATTGGTTTCTGGTTTGTGTGAATATGGACTAATTTTTTACAGAAAAGTGTTTGTTTCCTTTAACTCATGATTGTAGCTATTAAGAACTTCATCAAGACAGCTCTCAAGGTTGAACTTTTCCTAATGAATTTGATAAAAAACAGATCCTGCTGACTTCCAGGGAAGTTGCTTTGGATGCAAAGTTGCATTATTAGGAACATGTTTACTGTCTGTTTCACTGATGAAATGGAATTTGGGGGAGAGGTGATTACTTGTCTCTCTTTGCTGGAGAATGAAATGTCAAACTGTGTCTTCAAGGCAGTTTCCAAGGTATTTTCTGCTGGTCGTGTAATATAGAACTTTGCTTTTTTTAATTTGAACTTTAAAAAAAGTCACTTGTTGCCTCACAATTTTGTTTTATTTTTAACTAACAGTGGCTCTTACCTGAGTCTGAACCTCAATCACTTGCTTTTCTAAATTGAACTATTAGATACCAGCAGGCCTCCTTCTCATGTTGGGGTTTACTCTTGCATTCCTCAAGGTTTTGCCTTCATTCAGTCAAGGGTGATAGTACTAGCATTTCACAGAGTTGTGTTCAGAAATTCTGTCAATGTGAAGTAGAACGTTTTCACAGCCAAAAGAGATGGTTGGTGTTACGATCGCTGTTCCACTTGGTAGGATGAAAATGATAAGTGATGCTAGGTTTTATGCTTTGGGGAGGAAAGTAAATTCTGTGCTTTGATAAAGTTACAAATAATCTTTTCCTCCATGGAGAATGGCCTTCTACAGAGAGGTATATTGTGCTTCCGTGGGAAGCATCCATCACTGGGCATTGTTGCAAGTAGAATCCTAGATCACTCTTGGTGAACCACTGAGTTCTTTCAAATAAGACTGTCATTGTCTTAAAAATGATGTCAGGGAGATAATATCCAGCTAAGCAGGGAAACTGAGAAGAAAGTAGTGAAGGACAAAGTATGGGTTCTGTCAATTAAAAATTTACTTAATTTGGAATGCAAGACTCATTGTTTATTTTAAAGTACATACATCCTCATTGCTTTCGGCTGTGGATATTTAGCAGTGCACGTGACTAGCTCCAGAGAGAGTTCACAAAAGCCATAGTTTATGAACTAAGAACCAGTTACATGGAGGAGATTATTTTGTCTTTATCCTTTTTCATTGTTGGAAGTTCTAACCTTACGGCATGGAATTCCTCTGAAACCTCAGCTGCATTCATAATAGATCTGTCAGAGTCACTGTCATTTTTCCATGGCAGTGGCTAACATTCAGACATACAAGAACACTGGTCAGGGATGTGTTCACCCTGCTCTTTCATCAAGGATTATCTGTTTATTTTATGCCTAGTCTCAGTGTGTCTCCATTTTGAATATGGCCTGCAGTCCAAGCAAGAAAAAGAAGTCTGCACAAACCCAAAAACCAGACTGAGTCTTGTTTAGGTGTGTTGGTGGAAGAGCTTGGATGGCTGTATGTTTATTTAATGGTAAAGGTGGCAGAAAATGAGCTGTGCTGGCCGTAAAACATCAAACTGCCTCTGCCCATTACTTCTCTGTTGCATGTGCTAGGAGCTCTTCAAGCGTGAAGAGTAGAAGTGAATGCTCCTATGAGTAGAGATCCTGATTTGTATATTATTTTTTAAGTGCTGTAGGATACTTTAGGATGAAAGATGATATGTGAATAGCCCAGTGAGGTTGACTGTTAATCTAAAGCATCAAGCCAAGAATACCTTGATTTCCTGGAACCACAGATGTAAATCTTGGCAGAATCACCTCAGTGTTTATCCTTTCCTGTTATGTGAATTAAAGACTAGCCATTTTATTGTGTTTTCTTCTCTTGGATGAGATCTTAATGACTGAGACCCCATCTGATATATGTGGCCATTAGACTCCATTACCACTTTCCGTAACAGTAGAAATTTGCCAAATCACTTCAGACAGAATTTTGTCTTGCCCGATGTGCTGTTTACTAATTGCCTACAGCCCTCAGTGCTGTAGTAGCTATCCATCAGGGGAATGCCTCTTTGGCAGTGCACATCTCATTGAATGACATTGAGTTTCTGATCATCATAGCAGGCTCAGTTCTTCCTGAAGGACGTGGGGAGCTTAAAGGCGTCAGCACTACATGTTGTTTCTAAGCTTTCTGGATTCCTCTGCCATAAATGGATTCATCATTTTAACTTACTGCTATTATTATGTTATTGATGGTTTTCCTAAGGGAAGCTTGAGAGAATGTTCCTAGGGAGTCAAAGGATTTGCATAATTAGGAAAACTTACTTTTTAGAGTCTCCAGAAAGTTGTTGGCATTGCCACACTTCACCTCTGTGTGAAAACAAATACATGGAAGGACCCAAGTGTGCTATTCTTACATGACCACTTAATCATACCTCTTGCAGCTTGCAGCAACATTCCTTGGTGAATGTTGTATTCAAGTCATTGGCTCTGAGACCTTGAAAGTTTTTTTCCCCTTTTTTAAGTATAGAAAATAAGCACATTTGCATCTCTGTGACTTAGGCCTTTTAGCCTTGCTATTTTGGACAATAAGTGTATGATTTTGAAGCTTGTAGGTTTTTCCTGGGGCTGGTGCAGGTCATCTTTAACAAGATTAATTTTCTAATAGTTTGCTTCAAAGGGCAGAGATAGCCATCAGTGTGTCTTTTCATGTGGTACTTTCTGACAAAACAAAGGACAGACTCATTTTCACCATTTGCTCAAAGTGTTCTCCAACAGTAAAGCTCCTGTTAGAATATTATTTATAGAACACAAAAGTATTAGGAAGTCCAACCTGATTAACTAAAGTGGCTCTTCTCTGTAATCTATGACTCTAAGCTGATGCTTGATAGATGGATGGTTATTGCCCAGTTTGTGTTTAACGTAGTTATTTCTCCAGTTACAAATTTGCTGTCAGAGTTATTTCCATCTGTCTAAAAAGCCAGTGAAATCTTTTTAGAACACTTACAGTGTTTTGAAATTAAAAAATATGAAATATGCTCATAAAGAGAACAACAACAGCAATTAATATGAAGATAAATACAGCCATAATCTTCGTGATCACCGGCGATAGAGGGGCAGCTGTCTGGCACTGGCTGTCCTTACTGTAGTTTTAGTATTACTGTGGTGTATTATTGTTGGTTGCTGTTTGCCCTCTGAGAGACACGTTTGCTGTGAGCAATAGTATGAAGCAGACGTGCCCTTGAAATTCTCTTTGTTTGCCTCTGCACTTCCTTTCTGAACTGGAAATTGGTGCTCAGATCTTTCTGCAAGGATGATAAATACTTTATTTTCATGGAAACCACATGGCTTTACTCTGAAAATACCAATATCCATCCAGTCCAGTGAAGACATGGCTTTAGGGCCTGGTAGCAGTATTTTGAAAGATGCATGTAGTACACAATTAAAGATCAGAAAGCTTGGGATCACTCCTCGATATAGCATGAATTTTCTATGCCATGTCTGCAAGCTAAGGAGATGTCTATAAAGCTGTTTCTTCGTAGAAGAAATAGAAAAAAATAGATGCCTTGCAAGTTTTTCACCTCTCCTCCTGAGATTACTACAGTGTCTTAGAAATGTTAACCTCCAAAAATCACCTGAGTCTATGAAGTCGCCAAATTCTTAATTTTTGCTGCCTAATGCTATAGCCTTTTTCATACTTAATTTTTGTTTTATCTCCCACAGTCCCAAACATCCTTGCACAGCATCTTCCACAGCAGCAAAGCTAAGTGCATTCTTACCCAGCACAGGAGCTCTTCCACTGTCTTCAGTGGAGCTACTGCAAGTCAAAGCACCTGCATGAGCTGGGGTCTGGCTGCAACACCGGACAAAGGCTTGTGAAGCCTCTGTCTACATCCAAAGATACCACACTTACACTTCTGCTGTGGATAACACAGTATTCATTGACTTTCTGTAAGTGACTATATTTAGAATAGTAAGCAGAGAAATGTACTTTCAGGCATGGTGGACCATTGCAGGAACGTTGAGACGTATGCCTATTGGGAGGTTCTCTAGATCTCATTTTTCTAAGGTAGCGCTGACTTCAGTTTTAAAAATCTATTAATTTCATTTGAAAGTCCAGCTACCGCTTTGGTAGGCAGCCTCATAGTAGCGGACTGTTGAAGAAAACAATATGCTTTAAGATTAATTCACCTTGTGCGATCAAGACTACCAAAATGAAATGAGGATGGGGTTTGCAAGTATTCGGCTTTTCTTAAAATCAAGCTGCTCACCTGTCTAGACAGGGCTTAAAATGCCTGGCTTGATGCCACCCAATTTAAAAAGACTAATCTGGGCATCCTTTTGGAGGCAAACATTCACAGAAGACGTGTATCTGCTGAACTTCTAAAGAACTTGTAAAACCTTGGAATTACAGATTCTGATTTATGCCCCGCTGGAAGACTGGTGGATAATTGCACCATTCTGTTGTCTTTCTAAAATTGAAATACATCTATTTCTGTTTGCAATGATAAATCCGATAATAAAATCTTAATTGGAAAAAAGCAATTTGTTGGAGAAGCAATTAGCAGTGGAACAGCTGCTTCGTTAACATACAGATGCAGGGTAATGGCTTCTGAATCAAATGGGACTCGATGAACTCTCTGGTGAAGAGGTTCCTCCTGACACTATTACGCATTTTGCTCTTTCCGAGCGTTGCGTTTTCTGTTGCTCATGAGCTTGACTTGCTTTAATACAGCGTTATTCAAATGTCTCTGACACCCTTATCAACATTATCCAAGCTTTTTCCGTGTAAAATCAGAAGCAATTACATAGCTCATATTCAGATGATTTACTGTGTCAAACTTAGTCACCTGCTCTGATGTCTGAATTCAAGAGTGGGATTAAATACCGAAGAATTTTGTTCAGGAAGGCTGCCAAACCGCGGGTTTATGCTGAGAGCTGTATTGGAACCCCAGCCCTGAAAGCTTCACTCAGGTGTAGTGCCCACCAATTGTCCATGGGCTTTGCAAGGAACTGTTGTCTGGCACTCCTGGACCACAGCAGGTCTCATTCTCCCATTCTTTCCAAATTTGTGCTCTTGCAGGTACCACCATTGTAGGTCCCACCATCACTTCTCTTTCACAAGCCAAAGCCCTAAGTGAATATCACAAAGTCTTTGACATTTCTCCCCTTTGATGGTAAAAACTCTTCTTGGGAAGGGGTTTGGGACTGGAATTTTTTTTACTTGTAAGAAAGAAGATGAGGAAACTTGTGCCAGTGGTAGACACTTATAACTGTGAATGCCAGACTACAAGGTTCAGTTGTCAGCAGTGCTGAGCGGCCCGTAAATGACCATTGGAAGGGCTGAAACCTCAGCTCTGCGGCACTAGTGAAATCAGTCCGACTTCTAGGGACCTGTGTTGGAAAGGCTGGGTTGGTCTTACCACACGTAAAGACATTTCCTCTGTAGCAGACATTTGATATTACTTGAATGTATAAACAGCTGCATGGTTTTTAAGTCTCTTCTCTCCAGCTGATATATCATTTAGTCCTTTGGGTTTTTTCTGCTCTTGAAATCTCTTTCCCAGATGTGTGGGAACACTGAACTCACTTATCTGGTTCCGTGGTATGATTAGGGTAACAATGCATGGTTGTTTCATGAGGGTGCTAATACCAGAAGTGATCCATGCTGAAAACCCTTTAAATCAGAACATGAATATTTGATAGCCTGTTTACCATAGCTTCATAATTATTGAAAGGTATTGTCACCGTTATGGTGACCACCAGGCACCCTTGTGAAGAGGGCAGAGTATTAATTTGAAAATTGGTGATACCTCCCCAGAAGGGGGATGTCCAGTAATATGCCCAACTAAAGGGATAGGGAGTAGAAAGCTCAGGAAAGCCTAAAATCCACATTTTCAAAGATGCAGTCTTAGGCACTTGCCATTTTTGATTTAGGGCATTTGAATATCCTGCTAAGGGTCTGTCTGGATATTCAAAGACATACACACCATTGCAAGGCAACCCTTACCCTAAATGGCATATTCATGGAGACACTAACTGAGATTTCTACATCACTTTGTGGATTTGGGTTTTTATATGTCTGTTTATAATAACTATTTCTGTCAGATGTGTTGTTGCTTGGCATTGCTTAATGTCACACCTAGATAACAGAGTTGAAAGGAAAAAGAAAAACAATCCTGAGTATTCTTCATTGAAAATAATGGAACGTTTATTATCTTCAGACAAAGGTGTCTGGCTTTCAGAGCCCTTTTAACCGTAAAATGACAAGCTGAGAATACTGGCATCAGCTTTCTATGCCCTAAATGAATAAGCAGTTTAAGCTGACTTACAGAGAGCCTAGCAGTTGGTGGTCATGCCCTTGTGAAAGGAATACAACGTGCTCTTCAGTTACACTTGCAATGACCCGTTTGCTTGAAATACCCGTTTTCCCTCTTTTCAGTGACTGTACAGGGCGCACAGCCTGAATGCTTGCTTACTTTTAGGTGTATTCTGGAGTACTGGTTTTCTGCAACTGTAAATGCTCAAAGAAAAAGATCATATTCAGTTGCTGTTGTGAATTACAAGGAGGTTCCATTCTAATTCTGTATTTGCTTTCAGAATTAACATCCTTTGGAGATCCCTTCTTAAATACGAGTTTTTCTGGAAGAGGTTTTTAAATACCCTCAAATCTCTATATTAAAGAAATATCATGGCAACATTTGGAAGGGAGCCTTATGCTCTTTATCTCTCAAATCAGTTATGTCTGCTTTCTGAAAAAAAGGTTTGATGGGAAGGACATCACTGCTGGTATAAATCAAGTACATTTCCACCACACAGTGATTTTTTTACAGCCTAAGTTATTCCGTGATCATCTGATTTGTGTCTTTGTCTCTTGTGGCTGAGTGCACCCCTGAAGGTTTTTTTTTAAATTCATTGACCAGCTCCAACCTTGGCAGTAAGACAGACATCTTGAAGATGATGATGTTCTTTCAGGTGACATAAGGATAAGTAATGACAGGATGAAAGGAACAGACAGAAGCAAGTGTTGTGGATTCGTGAATTATTGGACATTGGAAAAGCTGCATGATGCTCAATTGAGTCAAAAGGTGGAAGGGTACAAAGCAGAGGGAGTTTGAGATATTGTAACCAGGGCCTTTTTGCCAGGTTTTCATCCTCTTAGATACCAGAATCAGTCTCACAAGACATGAAACCCAAGGGAACTTATTTCTGGTGCTCCTGGACCTAGCTGGTAGCTGCTGAGTATGCACAACACTGCCACGGGCATGGGGCATCGTAAACCATCATGATGCTAGTGATACATTTCTGCATGCTGCCACATCTCACCTACACTCTCAGAGCACCCGTGGGGCCAGTCCACCACAGGAGACCAGGACTGTACAGGTTGCAGAAGGGTAACACAACCAGAAGTTGACACTACAGATGTAGACATGCCACCTAGAATGTAGACATTGCAGGGTTACATTTTGACATACTTGACCATTATTTTTTGTTACAATAGCTGAGCGTGTCAGGGTGATGATGACACTATTTTATTTTCTATAAATCAAGGTTTATCTCATGTCCTTTATAAGACACTGGGGACTGGGAACTAGGGTGGTGGCTCCCAAAACATTCGTAATCAGCAGAGTGGTGCTACTTTTTGCAAATACCACTAAGGGATAAGAGGAGTTCAGTATCCCAGCTTTTATTAGATTTAAAATCTGATCAGCCTTCCTAGCAGTGTGCAAAGCAGGGCCATGCTTGCAGTTGTGAATTCACCATCATATCATTCACAAAGCAGCCTGCTTGCTGCAATTTCTTTGAATGTGACGTGCCAGCTTTAATAAAACATAGCAACTTTAGGCACATGGCAATAATCATTTTTGCTGTGGACTCTGAGGAGTCAGTGAGTGGTGAGGTTTTGGTCTTTTCTTACAGCAAGAAACAAATGTGTCTGAAAAATAACTCCAATATTAGGTGATGAAGTGCAAAGCCAGTTTTCAGCCGTCTGCAAAATGTGGGCTGCTGATAGCTACAGTTATTCAGTACCACAAAAACACTGTAGATGCTATGTCCTAGTTAGATCTTGAGGGCAGGAATGGAATCCTTGACACACATCTCTGGTAAGAGCAGGGAAGTGACTGGAACTGTGTTATCAGAAGAACACACGGGTGTTGGTACTTGGCTGGGAGCTCGGCGGGGCTGTGGCTGGTGCAGTTGACCGGTGGCAGGGAGGGAGAAGACCTTGCAAACCTGCGCTGCATCAGCAGGAGCATGAAGGAGATGCTGGGGCCATCTCCACTGACATAAAGATGGATGCATTATTTTCTTTTCCCCCAGAGACAGCAATCATACGGTGGTTGCTTTGCTCTGAAAGTGTCGGGTGGTGACATCTTCTGTGTGCTGCTGATTAGCAAGCTAACCAGCAGTGATCCTCTGTACCCCCGCAGGGGCCAAAAGGCCTTGTCACCACTTGTTTTCTGCTCTGGGATAAATTACACAGGTTGTTCTGCAGATAAAATACCTAACCTTCCTGGCTGAGTTTCATGGACCCTTGGCACAGGGGCTTCGGTGACCACGGCTTTGGAAAGGTTTGATGGTATGAAAGGGGGTAGAGGACTGAGCAGTGCAGCACGAATTACTTTTTTTTGGTGATTCACATCCTACCCTCAGCCCCAATTCCCAGCCTTTTTTTACTGCTAAACCCAACAAAGAGTAGCTGCTGGAGGCCCGATGGTTGTTGCAGTGCCATGTCTGCACACCCTCCTCTCGTAACAGCTCTCAGCACCGTTCGTCAGTGGTGAAAGGTGACTGTCATTGATGTACTCACCCTCTTCAGCACCTCCCAGAGACCAGGTGCTCACTGCCAATGATGACACCTCAGGCTACTGAAGTCGGTGCGTTAGAAACTTGCCTCCGTCGTGCTGTCAGCCTGAGCCCTTGGGAAGGCTCAAACGGCAGCACTGAGAGCCAAGCTGTTCCTGTCAAATCTAGCGGCCAAATGCACCAAAATGCTCGCAGCTCTCCCTGGTTTGCCGCTGAGGCCATCAGTGATGTCGTGAGTCCCTCCGGAGCGCACCATGCTGCTTCGCGCTCCTGCAGTGACCCTGGAGGCATCTCCCCAGCGCCATCCCCCAAGCTCCGCTCTGGGGTCTCCCTTGTCCGACTGCGTGCGGAGGCCTCCCATTCCCCCTCTTGCAGGACCCCTGGGGCTCCTACAGCAGTTGTGAAGAGGAGAAGAGCTATTCGGAAGAGACTCTGCGTGCTAGCTGCCTGGCCACACGCAGAGAGCTGCAGCGTGAATGAGCACCATCTGACCAGGCGATGCCTGCGGAAAAGTGCAAAAAAAAAAGCCCAATCTGTTCCCAAGACGATTATCATCCTTTCACACTCCTTTTGCTCTTGGCTTCCCACAAACTGATGGGCAGATCTCGAGGCACAGGTGTGACTACTGGCCTGATCCCACTGAGCTGACCCTCACTCTCTCCGACGGGAGTCTGCTCCAGCTCTGTAGGGCAGAGGAGACTGAGAATCCTCACCACAGGGAATGACCTCTGGAGGAGGGAGGTGAATTTTAAAAAGGTTGAGCTTTCTATCTAAACTATGATTAAAAGACAAAACACAAAACTTCTGAAACTACTCTTGAGCCTGTCAGGGTGGATTTATTATTCTCTGTGGTCTGGGAAAGCCATTAAACTTTTCACTTCTTGTGAAATGGGCAGCGTGTGGCTTTTCTGCGATTCTCTCATATGTTGCATATCTGCCAAAGGCATTTCTCACTCCTCCTTTGGTGGCAACTGGTCCGTTACCTAAATCCGCTCCTTCCAGCAGATGGTGATGCTGCTGCCCCGTCTGTAAGCCTGCGCTGCCTGAACAGCTCCTATCACTCCTGCTCTCCTTCTGTGCTTGATATTCCGGCTGGAGGCTTCCAAGGGATTTTCTTACATCAGTTTTCATATGACACCTTTTCACTGGACTTGTGATCACAAGAAAAAGCCAGGCTCGTTTTGTCAGTGAGTATCATGGTAATGAGAAAGTTCTAGGCTAAACTTTGGGGGAAACTATTTCACCGTAAGGGTAGCTATCCGTAAGCACTGCACTGATGGAACAGGAGATGCCATGAAACATCATTGGGAGTAGTAGAGTAGTAAGAGCATATCTGTAGTAGTAGTAGTAAGAGTAGTAAATGGAATATTGTTTGGGAAGGGTATAGGTATTGCTGATCCATCTTTAGAGCCATGACAAAACTTCTGTAGGAAGTAAGGAACTGTAAAGTCCTGGTCTTGTCTTCCATATTCTTTTAAATAAAATTTGTTGATTAATGGATTGTTCTGAACATGCTGTTCACCCTGGATGTGGGTGGCTATGAAATGTGTAATAAAAGGAATGGCCTAGGAAGGTGCATTTTAAAAGTCAGTGATGACATGCCATTGATGGGATCAGGGCTGTACACATACACAGCTACGTGGATATCTCCAGGCTCAGCAGCGTAAGACTCTGCGAATCGAACCCCAGACTGTGATGCAGGTGGGGAGCTTTTTACTCTGCATGATGCTTAGGAAGAGGAATTCAGTAAGGGTTTTTTGGATGACTGTGACAATACCTGACTTCAGCTGTGTCACAAGAGATGTGTTTTCACAACTACTGGTTTGATAAAGGTCTGAATCTGTGACTTTTCAAAGACCAAAGTTACTGGAATGGGAAGGCTATAAAGGTGTTATAAATAGACCTTGAGAAGGGCACTAGCCATTTTGAAAGAAAAATGGCCATTAGCCAAGCAAGTCCTGAGAAGTCTTAAAAGGGAGAACAACAGACCTTGCCAGCATATCTAAAACCTGGTTGAAAATAAAAAAAGCCTTGCTACTGGCTTGCTTGTTGCCAAACAGTGGATCTCTTGTATTCCCACCAGGCCCAGCAAATAGGGCATCTTTATTTTTATTGTGGTAAGGAGCAAGAGTCCTGCCATTCGGAAATGCAGCATATAAAGCTGGCAAGCCTGTCATGGTTAAATGCAGACATCAGTGGGGTAAATAACGAATGTTTTCAAGCATGGAGCATTTTTAGGCAGCTGAATATCAGCAGTCGTGTAACTGATCCTGCATAAGTATTGAATCTGCTGGGTTTATTCTTGATACAAATGAATACTCAGGTGCATTCCTATATTTGCTTTCATTTCTGGGAATCCCTCACTGATCCTCTGGGATGTTTCTGTGCTTGTGTTGAAGTGCCCATGGCTAGAATTTACAGGCAGTGTTGAAGAATGACACTGGTAGCTTTGTTTGGAAATGTTAATTCTTAATAATATTTACTGTTAATTTATTTTAATTTATTTTTATTTTCTGTTTTTGAATAAAGATAGTTGAATTATACAAATACAAATAAAATGGGAAATCTCTATATTATGGCTTTTTCCTCCCCGATACTGATGTTAAATTATAGGAAGTTGCTGATGTAAATAAGGTAAATTTGCAGAATCCCTAAAGGTCAGATTCCTGGTCGTCCTTCTGTAAGTATGTTTGATGAAATGCTGACTTATATTTACATCCCTTTTTTCCTCAAGAAGTAGGATAGTTAAAGTGTCACTAAAAACTTAGCCTGAGACGGCCAGTCCCAGATGATGAGTTTCCTGTCCTCGGTGTCTGTTTTGCATTACTGGAGGGAGCACAACCCATAAGAGTGGCTTGAATAAGAGTAAAGCACTTTGACCCGCTCTTGAGACATCCTTACTGCTCTACCGGGATGCTCCTAGCTTGGGGGCCTACACATCCCATAATGTCTTGCTGCAGTCTCGGCCTCTTTTGTAAAAATCCTGGGTCAGTTAGTCTGCCGTGTGTAGACTGTGTGGTTGGAAGTTGCTATGGGTTGCATGGTGGTTGGTTGAGTTAAGCTGCTCAGGCAATCGTCTTCCTGACTGTCTGGACTGCAAGCCTCAGCTTTCATCCAGGTCCTGCTGGGACCCAAACTTTCGTCCCTGCCACTTTCCAGATGTTATCTCTTCTTTTCATCTGCCCAGGGACTTGGTTTGGGTATAAAATGAATTTGGGCTGAAGAGAAGGTTTGATGCATCATTTCAGTACAGCTCTTGAATAGCTGTGGGTGACAAGTCTGTTACGACTACGTTCGCGGCCCTGAGTTTTAACTGCGGTGGGATGAAGCATGTGACAACGTAAATCAGATCAACGGAGTGAAGGCACTGACAGATCGCCAGTACTCAAATCATTATATCCAGGCTGTATACCCAGGTCTTTGAGGGGTAAAAATCTAAGACTGTGACTTGTGGTATGGTTGTGCTCTTAGTATCTGGTTGTTTGCTTACAGTGTGAGCGGTTGGACTAATTTTGCTTTATCACACTAAAGTTTACTTTTATATTTTCCCGATTTACATAAACATTCTGATGACTCCTGAGATTTTTATTTAATGAGTCTGCAACTGTAAGTACCACTGAACACGTATTTTGAGGTCTCAAATTTTAGAATTCTAAATTTTAGAATTTAGACATTTCCTAAAAATTGCTTCTAGTTTGAAAAAAAGTTTCAAAATTTCCAAACTTAGTTTCCAACAGCTTCTCAGGCATCTTTTTTTTTAAAGCAGCTACATTGCTAAGCCATTTAAGACGTCCTAGTAGAATTTATGTCACCTAGTTTTTAAAAGCAGTAATATTGATATTTGCATTTGAGCATGTTCTTCTAGATGCCACAAATGCCCAGTGAAAACACACAAGATCCAATTCAGGCCTCTGTGTGAGGATAAAGGATGTTTCTCACTGACTGCAAATTGGTGTTGCGGAGCTAAGCAAGATGTAGGTATCGGCACTGTACCTGCCTGCATTTGGTGAGGGGGCTCCTACCCCCTGCCTCTTTTCACGTATCACTGGGTTAATCCTTGCCCTTGCAGTTCTGCATCTCATATGAGCTCCCTTTCTAGCTCTGCTCATCTAAAACCTCTTGGCTGTGCCTCTTCACTTTGGATAGTGTCTGACAACTCTCTTCTTGCTGTGTATCCTGAGTCTGTCCCTTTTGTCTGTATCATTCCCAGCTTCCTCTCCCGGTATCATCCTTCAATTTGGAGCTTTAACACTCAGCAGAACCTTTGTGTTTGTATATATATATGAGATAAGGCTACTCTGGCTGGCATAAGCTTCTGAAAAAACAGTCTTTGTAGACCTTGTTTGCACCAAATGTTCTGCTACTTCTCTCTCAGGCATCTGTGATTCTTTGTTCCCAGTGTAGTACTTGGAATTGCACAGTTACAAGCTTATGAGGGCAGGTGAGGATGAAACCACAGGAGGGTATTGTCGGAGTCACAATAAGCAGTTTCTTAATGCTAACCTTGTTGGTTAGGAAAACAGAAGAATGACTCTTCCCTTTGAAAATGTAGTTCATCAGCAGAATTCTTTACTATGTTTTTCACAGTTTCCTCAGAGTTGTCAGTGGCTTTTTATAAGTGAACTGCAAATAGCCTGTAGTATTAAATATTTCATCACAGTTAGGTACAGTATATTCATCAGTTTGTAGAGCAAGCTTGTCAAAAGGCTCCTTGTTTTTGTGTTCAAGTCACATACTTTTAATGCAAATCTGTTGGGTCTGTTATGTGGACTTAAATTGCTGCTTTGCCTGCAAAAATAGAAAAAAAAAGGAAGAAACTAAAGCTGTTAGGGCTTTAAATGATTTTGAAATATATTCAGTAAAGATGTAGGATGGGAAGTTAAATCCACATAGAAATGTTTAGTGAAAAACTTAGGAATGTAAAAGCATGTGTAAGGCTTGTAAGGAACAATCATTGGTCACGGCAAGCTTTATTCCATCACTGGTACTTTCTTTGTGAAAAAGGTGGCTTTATTTCCCATTAGGAGCACCCTTAGAGAATCTCATGTCATTAAGGCATTTAGAAGTTTTTACTGTTCATTTTTCAAGCACTGAACAATCAGAATTAAAAGTAATGCCAGATAATGAACCTGTTCTGCTTGTAGCCCCAAGGTATGGAACTTAATAGGAAGACAGCTAATGAGAACATCCACATTTGTACTGGGAAGGATAAAGAGAAAAAATCAAGAATTGTGAACCCTCATGCTTCAAAGCCAGCCATTAATTGGTGGGGAGGTGTGAAGAAACTTCCGCAGTGCACAGGGTACATGTATGATGGTTTCCTCTAACTTCTTCAGGGACGTCTACTGCTCATCCCTGTTAAAGTGAAGGTGGCAGAGTTAAGAATTGCTCAGGGCACTGGTCAGATATCATAAATTTAAAGGTGAAGATGCTGATTACACATTGTTTGACAGCTATATGGAGCATTAAATTTCTGTGCGAATGTGAATTTTGTTAATTAGTCAGTGAAAGAATTATTCCCCTTCCCTGGGAAAAGAACATATAAAAAGAGATGATATAGGACTGGAAGCAGAAAGTCAGGTGTATGCTTGAAAATAGGGTGAAATCAGGACTGTGGTATATATAAAATAGGAATCAGAAAGCACACAAAGAAAGAAGGTGTAATAAAACCAGCTGTACCATGTAGTGTTAAATGGCCTCCAGTGATTTAGGATTTCAGCTCACCATTATGTCTGCATAGAAGTTGACTTTGGTGTTGCTCCGTAATTGTCTCCAGTAGAACGCAAAAGACATGCTACATCTTGAGTTTGGCTGGAATGTGTTTTTGAAAAGATTTCTGACCTTGAAGCATTTTGAAGCAATTTGTCCAGTCCCTGAAAACTAGGCATGCCTGCTGTTTTCTTGTCTAAAATGTTTGTCTGATGACATGGTTATCTTCATAAAAGCAGAGCTTCTGTTTAGCTCAGCCAGTCCTGTGCTGCCCATTCCTATGGCTTTTTTCTAATTCAGAAACAAGCTGATGTGTTTTTTTGGTGTTGGGGTTTTTTTTTTTTTCACTTTAGATAAAGCTGTAGTGAGTTAATAGCAGCAGCATGTGTACTAATTAGTGATTAAAGCATTGGTAAAATGGGCACGCTTTGCAACCCTGAATAAATTCTTCAGCAGACTATCTCTATAGTATTTTTAGTAATCACTAAAATGGGCAAAAGGCAGCCAAGAACAAATCTGCAGAGGATCGCACATTGCTCTCTGAGCAGCAAGAAACAACAGGGAAAATGAGAGAGCTGATTTTACCTTGTGATAGATGATTGTGGTAAGAGCTGGGCATTGACCATCCAGTCCTCTGCTGCAGTCTAATAATGAGCTGAGAATGCACTCATTGACCTCTCCCCAAATGAAATTCCTCCCATAGTCACAAAGATTTCTTTTCACCTTTCTATGTTTAAAGGAGATGCTATAACCTTATGTCTTCAGAAGGAAAAGGAAAATAGGTTGTTCATAGGGAAAGTTTTCCCTTAACTCTTCTTTGCTGGCAACCCTCAGAAGCCTCTTTTGACTGCTTATAAAAAGTGATCATCTTTGCTTGATGATAATAGTTGCAAAGAGAGTGAGGTTGATGTGACACTAAAAATTAAGAGCATTGAAATGGTCAGCACTGAAAATTTTGAGTAGGATTTTTCATTTAATTTGCATCTCCTTGGGTAGTGACTCATAAGTAACACAAATTAAAAAAGGGACTGGTTTGGTTTAGTATTTTGTGTAAGGTAAGGACTAAATTCAGAGCTTTGCCATTACTCAGAACAACACTCAACTGATTGATTGTGCCCCTTTTTGCTATAAAAGCAATTTTTGCCTTCTCTTTTGTCCAGTATCATCTCTCCTAAGAAGGAGAAGTTATCTTGGCAACACAAATTATAGTTAAATATTTTTAAGTAATGGAAAGAGTATAATTCACAGTAGTCCATTTAAAAAAAGTATATTAACTCTGGGATTCAGAGGATCACTTTTACATAAATTTTATGTACTTTATCTACTGCTGTCCGTAGCAGGGTACAGTTCTTTCAGCAACTGACTTGGTCTGATTTACTTTAAATTCATGAATCAGCCTTGTGATAGTTTCCACAGCTGTGTAATAAAAGTCTTTTCTAAATCACTTTATGTGTATATATACCTGTGCATATTTTTACGTACAGAATTCCAAATGTTTCCAGGCAAAATACAGGCCACCAAGTGAATACATCTAATGCAGGAGTGCAAGAATAGAGTCTATTTTTATTTTAATGAATGTATTTCCAATCTAACCAAAAGGCAACAACTGCTTATTATTTGATCAGTTATAAAAAGAGTCTAGACTAGCAGATTTCCGTAAAGGATCGTTAGTAGTGCAGCAAAACTACGTACACAAGTGTCTGTCCTTTCCTCTGATGCCACATTCCCGTCCTCTAATGCACTGCTAGGGTGAGTTGTCAGCAGTGCATGCTCTTAGCGAGAGCAGTGTGCTGTTGGTGATGGGGATTTACTTCTCCTTAGTTTTTGGTTCACTCAAAATGATTTTTATTCTGTGGTTCAGTGTCACAGGAGTTCATAGGTTACAGTCTCCTTTTGATTTACAGCATTAGTTGTACCACAGTTACTCCCTTTGCTAATCTTTATCAGTTTAAACCGTGATTTCTTTTCTTGGAGAGGGAAAAAGTCTGCGATTGCACAAAGCTGAGCAGAAATAAAGTTAAATTAGGTAACAATGCAACTAAGACAAATTCAAAACTACAAGGCAGGCAGATAATCACAGGGGAATTCCACTTCGCAGCTGGCCAAACTGGACAGTAGGCACCTGGTGATAAGGCACGTGGCAAGCGCAGCAAAAATTTATTGACCTTTGCAGATTCAGCGAAAACCAAGCTAAGAAACGTTGCAGACCAGGCAAGGCGTAACAGGTTTTGGAGCCATGCACAGCTCATACAACTAATTACCTCTTGCCTTCCTGGGTAGTGTCCCGGTCACGGAGCTGTGTCCCAGGTTAGATGGCTGCTCTCACTCTGCTAAATCTGTCGAGGAGCTCCTCCGCCAGCATTACCTGCAGTACTTCATTGCCACCCAACCCTGTGGCAGCCAACGGTGCTTGGGGTGCAGTGCTCTCCCACTGACTGTCGCTGGCAGCCGGGCTCAGTTTCTGAGACTGCATCATGTTTATGTGAGGATTTGGATGCGAGCAGCTCGCACCTCTCTCTCCCCTCGGGGCATAAAGAAGCCTGCAACAGACTGCAATATGTGTTACGAGTGTCTTGATGGAAGTGAAGGCACGGCAAAACACAAATGCTGAAAGAAACGTCCTTCCCTGGCTCCAGAAGAGCCTGGCAGTGGAAAAGGAAGGGTAACAAAGTATGATGGCCCTTTTCCATGGATATATTGACATATATTCTGTGATATTTTAACAGATTGAAACCTCCTGATGCTGGAGTGCAGGCAACATGCTCTCGCTAGCAGGCTACCCGTGGTCATATACAATCGTGTTTGGAGTACTTGCTAATACAAATATCTATTGCCTTTAAGTTGTTGCACACCAATTACAGTATCAGCTAATTAAATACACACATTCATTCAAGATGTCACTGTCATGAAGTCGTAGGATCACAAGGAACCTGCATTCTTTGGCACCTCCTGGTTATATCTTAGACAATTCCCCATTGAAAATCTTTTCACGGTATTCCTTCATGCTTGAAGCACAGTGTGTTACTTCACTATTCCAGGCTTGACTGCATATTGCCAGGCATTTTTAGCGGAAAACTTTTGGAAGGGTTTGTATAGCCCCAGTCCTTTTTTTTCTGTCATTATGTTGCAACTCAAGGGGCAGCCCCTGCTGTCCCTCGACCAGGGGAGCTGCTCTGCAAGAGGGACAGTCTGTGGGGAGGGAAAAAAGGAGCACAGGCAGCCTCGTCCTTCTAGCTCAGGTTCCAGGTCCAGTACTGAAATGGTGTCAGTGGTTGCCAGGGTGTGACTGGTCATAAAATATCACGAAAACAGTCTAACTGGAGGATAGAAGTAAAACTGAGCTGAGACTGGTGGGGCAGATGCTGTCAAGCTTATAACAGCTGGGAGTACGGGGTGAGTGAGGAAGTGCATTAGAGATGCTCCCTTTCTGCTCAGAGCTATGTAGTCGATCTGCTCTATTACAAGTTGGGTTGACTAGAGATTTCACTGAAGCAGAGCTGATTTTTGCCTGCCAAAGCTCTGACCTTAGGACTAATTTTGAATTGCAGGGTAAAATGGAGTAAGTGGTCAAGTGGTAGAATGACATGTGACTGGAAAAGCCAGAAGGAGTGGACAGAGCCACATGACATCCAGTATCCCACATTGAGGTATGGAGGACCCATTGGTTAGGGCAAAAATGACAGAGTGGGATACATTGTGTGTCAGGAGCATTGACTGAACCAAAGCATTAGTGTTAGTACAGGAGCTTATGCGGTGCCTCGGCTCCTGTATCAGTGCTCTGTTCCCTTTGAACTTGCACTAAACTTGTCATTTCTAATTTGTTAAGAAGTAGCCATGCTCTGAACCCCTGGGAAGCCAGCACCGGGAGTTTTGGATTAGCAGCGTGCTCCGTTTGATGCATGGCTTGGCCTCTCTGTGTTTGCTCTAGCTCAAAGTCCTGTGGAAACTCCACTGTGTTTATCTCAGTCATTTCTCTGAAGCAAATCAGCTTGGCAAATGAAGCGAGATTATTTATAATAATTGTATTATCATCTATCCTCCAAAGAGATCTCTTGGGGCGGATGTTTGTGAGTATACCATTTGGAATTCAAACCCGGATTGTTTCCTTAAGAACTACAGGAGCCAGTAGGACATGCATTAACTTCATCCCTTGTGAAAGCAATGTGGCCAATAGAAAAATGCTAACATCTAGTGTTGATAGAAGTAAATAGGATTTGGTGCTCATGATACATTTTTTAACTTCAGTTTGTCTGCTTACATCTGATCAATTTGTTAGGCTATGGGTGCAAATAATTTGGGGGTGGGAGGAATATTGCACACTGCACCTTACTGCTGTCCTCTGTTTTAGTTGGGTACTGTAACAAGATAAAGGGAGTCTTTTAAGAACCTGGAAGAGCTGCTGGCTCAGCTGTGTACCAGAATGGAGAACACATGCTGGAGGTTTGCCCAGGGGCCTCTTCCCAGCTTGCAGGTTTAAATGCACTTTCAGTCTTGAAAGGGCCTTAAGCCTGGGAGCATCATCTGAGGACTTGCTTCTCAGGGGAGGTTTCTTCAATAAAGGGTAGGTACAGGGGAGGTCAACAACTGAGGGAGGTGGTTGCCCTCATTCCTTGGTGTCAGTTGGGTGCAATTATCCTGTTCTTTTACAGGGCTGGAAATGGAGTGATTAATGTTTTTAAACCATAAAACAGTGTATTTGGTCCTGCTGGCTGTGGGCACATGCTGCCAACCTGCTGATATTCCTTACTATTACCACCAAAACTGACACACATGAACTAGTCTCAATACCTGACAGCAGTTTAGAAGAAAGGTGTGGGGCTTAAGAGTGATGATAATGAGTTATAATTATTAAGAATGTACTTCTCACTTAGATTTCTTTATTTTCACAACATACTTGTGTCTGTCTTACAAAAATACTAATCAAAATCATGCTTAAAACCAACTAAAAATGCTTTTAAATTGAAGTTTGGAAAACAGAATTTACTCTACTCTCTATATACATCTATAAAGTTTTCCTCTTTTCACCTTCCCATTCTCAGCGTATTCTGACAGTGACACATGGGCTCCTACTTACAACTGCAGAGATTAACTGATGGGATGTTAGAAGTGAAATGAAAAGAATGCTTGGGCATTTTTCTCCTTTTTCTAGTTGTGCCTCTGTCATGCTTGGTTAATACTGGCCAAAACCAATAAAAAATTACAGGACCATCAAGGGTTCAGCAAGTGTATGAAACATGTAATTGTGCTCGCTGTGGTCGTCCAGGGGAAAAAATGATCTGGTATTGCTGGAGCCTGACGAGATGCACGCTTCCTATGCCTCCTTATTATGAATTATGAAATTCATAATTCATTTTTTGGCATGTGGATTCTCTGATCACCACCAAGTCAGCTGAAGTCGTGCTACAGCTTGTGTACAGGGAGGCAGTAACGTGGGCCTCCATCCTTTACTTGGCTGCTTGTTTTCATCAGATTCATAGCAACTTGGATAAAGAATTCTTTCTTACTGTCAAATTAAGGTTAAAATTGGCTAAAAGAGAAAAAAATATTACTGGGGAAGAATGAAAGACACACATAATGTGTTCATTTAACTCTCAGCTCTTTGGAAACAAGGACTGTGTGAGGTTTATGGTGTGTCAGCAGGTGTAGCTTGTGATGGGGAAGCTGCATTTGGTGGTTCAGGAAGTATCATTAAGATGTACATATTTAGGAACTCCCTACCTGCTCACATCCTTTCAAATCATGAAGCTTTTATGCTGAGTGACTTAGTTCACCACAACTGCATCAGGTGAGTGTGATTGCTTGGCTTTTATAAAAGGGGAAGAAGGATGGCTTCCCAAGGATATCAACTATTCATGGCATTAGAAGGTCGAGTACGACTCCTTAAGCTTTGCTTAGGAGCCATTTGGCATCCAGCAGAGATTGCAAAAGAGAGATGTAATGAGCCGTCTGGGTAGAAAGAACTTTTTGGGTGAGCTGCTGCATGGGCAAGCAGTTGTGCCAGCCTGCATTAAGGCACACATCACAAAGCAGTTTGAGAACGCATTTAAGCACACTCCTAGAGATAAACATGTTCTTGGAAAAATAAGGAGCCTAAACCATATGTACGGTGTGTTTCCCTGAATAAAAGCCTGGAGAGGAAAAAAAAAAAGGCCAATGATTGGAAAGGTTCAAATGTAATCACCACCTTCAAGTTTCACAGAGCTACAGAGAAGACACATTCTCTCTCATTAGAAACACTAATTCATCCAAAGTCCAGAGGGGCAGAAGTTTGAATGGGAAATGGCAGCAAAGGCATCAGACCGTGGCATTTTCAGTGACTCTGTGAATTCAGTTACCTGTCACTCATGGGGCTGACTCCTCCCTGTTTGACCCGTTTTTCCCACTCTTCCACTGTATTATGTTCTGCAGCACAAGGTTCTGAACCCATGACCAAGGCAATCTCCTGCCACAGCTGTGGTTCTCAGTCATGATGCTGTGATCACAAATATGCCTGTCATCCAGAAAAACTGGCAAGCTGGCAAAATGCAGCAGCATCAGTACTAATATCTGATCAGATTTGATATTTCAACCCCCAGTGAAAAAATGGGCTGTCAACTCAATTATTGTTTGGAGCAAAACACAACAGTGCTGTTGGACGCAAGCCATGCCATTATTGGGACAATTGAGTTTTATGCTGGGGAATAAAATATAGTTATCCTTAGAGTGCCTGTCTATATGCATGCTGCTCTGCAGACCTCCGCACACCTCCAGCACAGAAGTGCCAGGGCTGTTTTGCTTGGTGTATCTGTCTGTCATGTCAGCATCCAGATGCTTTAAGTACCCCACGCAAAGCGGCCATGGATGATTGTGTAATTACTGCTCTCCTCAAGCACTGTTAGTGCAGAGCGTGCACAGCCTGCATGTTTCTGATGAATGAGTTACTTTCTATTCCTTTTGTCTCTTTTTCATTTGTTTTTTGGTTTGGTTTTAGAAATTTTAGATATCAGGAAGAAGTTCTTCCCGGAGAGGGTGGTGAGGCACTGGGACAGGTTGCCCAGAGAAGCTGTGGATGCCCCCACTCTGGAAGTGTTCAAGGCCAGGCTGGATGGGGCTTTGAGCAACCTGGTCTAGTGGAAGGTGTCCCTGCCCATGGCAGGGGGGTTGGAACTGGATGGTCTTTAAGGTCCCTTCCAACCCAAAGCATTCCATGATTCTATGACTCCTGGATAAGTTTAGATTGAAAGGCACCTCTGGAGGTCATCTAGGCCAACTTCTGCTTGAAGCTGAGCCACTTAAGTCAGCTTTGATTCAGACATTATGGGCTTCCACTGGACACCGAGGGTCTTCTGTAAATGAGGGTGTCTCCATCCTCTCCTAATTGGCTCGAACTCTCCTGAGGTCACCATGATGTCCATGGACTCCCATGTCTATAGGAATTGGTCTATCTGTGTGCTGCTCACTTTTAGGAAAGAGCATTTTGAGAGCTGATTCTAGTTTTCCTAGTGGAGTCAGTCCCTGATGAGGACAGAGTTACATGCAGGAACTTCAGTGGGCGCAAAGTTTGAGTAAAATCCAAGGCCAGATCATGATTTCTCTTGACAAATTGGCTGACAAGAGCGCAGCTTTGTAGCCTTGCACTGTGAATATTGGTGTTCGATACTAGTACACTTTTCCATGCATTTCTCCATCAGAATTGATGGATCTGGAAGTGTCGCTTCATTTCACAGAACCAAACTCATAAATGATGCAGCTGCAACTGCACTGCTAAAGTTCCATGCTGGTCCGGAACCATTGATCATTAATTCCTCATCTTTCCAACTCATTGGAAACTGTTTCTAGTTTCTCCTCCACTGGCATTGCCTACAAAGATGGGCTTTCCAGGCCCTCCCTTGGATGTTGATAACTTCCAGAGATCAGAGATCTCTTCCAGAGATCACCTCCCACAGAAGCCATGGAAGCCCTTTTAAAGAAAGGCTCCTCAGCCTTTGAGCCTGCCTGCCACCAGCTCACCCTTCCTAGCTTTTTGTCACTGGGGACATCTTCTGCCTTGAAATGGCTCTTTTGGCTGTGGGCTCTCCTTGCACTTAAGAGTTGACTCCATAGCACATCACTCCACCAGGGATGTTTTTACATGGTAAGCCTTCCCCTGCTTGTTTCTTATGTTCCATCACTGTAGAATAAGAGGATTTTTCTGATTTGATCTCTGGATTGTCTGACCTCCTTTGGTCAGCAGTCATCACTCCAACATAATGTGGATATCTCTGGAGGCATGAAGAGAAAGTCCAGCTTTACAGATTCCCATGGAGGAGTTAAAGAAGCTTACATGTGGACTTGGGGATACACTTGCACCAGTCAGCACCCAGCAACTTGGTCCCATCCTGCCATTAGAGAACAGGAGTAGACAGAAATAGGGTGGTGGATGTCTGCCATTCATGCCCTGTCCAAACAGAAGGTTGCCAAGCCCCTTAAAAGGCTGTGGTCTTATTTCTTTTTCCTCACCACCTATCTTTTCTTTCATTGGTTCCCATGGCCAAAAGAAGTGTGAGACTGTGGTGTAGCACTCTAAAGATAAGGAAGAGACTGGAAGAATGGGGGAGGAGAGGGAGGTGAATTAAAAAAACCCCACACTCTTTGTGTTGTTTTAGTTGTGATTAGCAATGCCAAATGCCAAAAGATTGTTGGTCCTTTTGAAATTGCAGATCCTGCGAGTGCTGGACTTGGACTATTTGAAAGTCATGACAGTCTGAGGAATATTATTTGCCCTACCTCTGGAAGAACAAGTGGGGTAGCATTCACTTCACCTACCCTTAGACAACTGCAGTCTACATATCCATGATGGAGCTTGTCCCACCAGGCAGTCAGATTGCAATACAGGAAACTCCAGCTATGTATTAAAATTCTATATTAGAAATATATCTATTTCACTGTGTGGTCAGACACTGGAACAGCTGCCCAGAGAGGTTATGGAGGTTACATCTTCAGAGATATTCAGAATTCAACCAGTTCTTAAGCGACCTAATCTTTTTAGCCTTGATTTGAGCAGTGAATTGAGCTATATGTTCTCCACATATCCCATCCGACCTGAATTATACCATGCTTCTCTGATTCCCTATAATCAGCAGAAGGAAGTAGGCCATTCCAAGGCACAGTCTGTTTTACAAATGTCTCATTTAGGGAAGGAAAAAGGTCTCCTAAAAATGTCTTATTTTGGTTTGGTTTTTTGTCTGTATTGACTATAAAGAGGGCCACACAGAGACATCTGCAGTTCATAAAATTAAGAACAACTTCGGTGACAAAAGCATTACTTGAAGCCTTTCCACATGCTTTGGACAACACTGCTTATTTGAGAAAGGGAGGTGCAAGGTCTTCTGACTCTTTGCTTCCTAATCTCACTTCTGAGTATTCACCATGTTTGTTTGATGTAAAAGGATGCCTGCTTTTTTACCTTCGCTGAACAGAGTCTTTCCCAAAATCAATATAGAAATGAATCTTAGTAATAGATAGATTGAGGTCACAGTGATGTTAGCCCAAAAACCATCTTAGGGAAAAGGCTGAGGTACTTAATGCCTGCTTTGCCTCAGTCTTTAATAGTAAGACCAGTTGCTGTCTGGGTACCCAGCCCCCCTGATGTGGAAAACAGAGACAGGGAGAAGAATGGACCCCCTCTAATCCAAGGGAAAATGGCTACCAAACTGCAACATCACTTACACACCCAGAAGTCTATGGGGCCAGACAGGATCCACCCAAGGGTGCTGAGGGATCTGGCAGAAGTACTCACCAAGTCACTTGCCATCATCTGTCACCAGTCCTGGCTAACCAGGGAGGTCCCAGTTGTCTGGAGGTTAGGCAGTGTGACACCCATCTACAAGAAGGCCTGGAAGGAGGGTCCGAGGAACTACAGGACTGTCAGTCTGACCTTGGTGACAGGGAAGGTTATGGAGCGGATCATCTTGAGTGCTGTCACATTGCACGTGCAGGACAACCAGGGATCAGGCCCAGTCAGCATGGATTTGTGAAAGGCAGGTCCTGCTTGACAAAGCTCATCTCCTTCTATGGCAAGATGACATGCTTAGCGGATGAGGGAAGGCTGTGGGTGTTGTCTACCTAGACATTAGTAAAGCTTTTGCCACCATTTCCCACAGCATTCTCCTGGAGAAACTGGCTGCTCATGGCTTGGATGGGTGTGCACTTCACTGGGTAAAAAACTGTCTGGATGGACAGGCCCAAGGAATTGTGGTGAATGGAGTTAGATACAGTTGGTCATCAGTCACAAGTGGTGTTGCTCAGGGCTGGGGCCAGTCCTGTTTAATGTCTTTATCAATGATCTGGACGAGGGGATTGAGTGCACCCTCAGTAAGTTTGCAGATGACACCAAGTTGGATGGAATTGTTGATCTGCTTTAGGGTAGGAAGGCTGTACAGAGGGATCTGGACAGGCTGGATCAATGGGCAGAGACCACTGTATGAGGTTCAACAAGGCCAAGTGCTGGGTCCTGCACTTGTATCACAACTACCCCCTACAGTGCTACAGGCTTGGGGACGAGGGGCTGGAAAGCTGCCCAGCGGGAAAGGACCTCGGGGTGTTGGTCAACAGAGGCTGAATATGAGCCAGCAGTGTGCTCAGATGGCCAAGGCGGCCAAAAGCATCCTGGCCTGCATCAGGAACAGTGTGGCCAGCAGGACTAGGGCAGGGATTGTCCCCCTGTAGTGGGCCACATCTTCAATCCTGTGTTCAGTTTTTCTTCACCGAAAGGTTTGTCAAACATTCGAACAGGCTTCACAGGAAAGTGGTGGAGTCGCCATCCCTGGAGGTATTTAAAAGACATGTAGACGTGGTGCATGGTTTAGTGATGGACTTAGTGCTAGGTTAGCACTTGGGCTTGATGATTTTAAAAGTCTTTTCCAACCTAAAAGATTCTATGATTCTGTGATTTAACTTGACCACGGTATGCACTGAGGTGTGCAGCAGCAGCTCTAACCTCGACCTAGCTGCAATGGTCAGTTTATTTCCTTACAGATCATGAAGCAGCTTTTTCTCCTGGCCTTTGCAAATCCTCTCTCAGAAGAGTCTCACACCTCCATAACTTGATGCTGTAGCAATGGGCTTCGGCAGCATGCCTCTCCAAGGCACTCCTGTGTCTGCTCAGAGTTTTGGGGCTCAACATCCAGCGAGCTGGGTCTGCACTACAGTCTGTTCATCTGTATAAGCATTTGTCAGAGATTCAGAAATTATTTAGGTAAGATTTTTGCACTGTGTGGTCCAAAGTCTTGCCTTCCCTCTTTCTTTTCTTGGAGTGGTATTCTGGGCTCTGCCGTGGGAGGGAAGAGAGAAGGGCGAAGCATGGGGCTTTCTGCCCTTCATGTACCACATGTGGTGGTGAGTGGGGGCGGTGTAGGACAGATGTGCCCTCTGTGAGAAATGCTGGAGAAAACACAGTTGTTTGAAGCTGAACATTCCCTCGCTTGGCAGGATACATATGTGCAAGTAATGCACACACATCACAAACAGCTCCAGTTCCTGGGAAGCTAGCTGCAGTTTCCAGCTATAAATTTCCAAGGATAAGAAGACTTTTTCATGTAAAGTGAGATTTCCTTACATACCACAAACATCAACTATGCAAGTAAAAAATTGCCCTCCCCCTCGAAAACACGAGGGACAGATATCTGAGGAGCCAAGTAAGGCTGCATTTTGACATGCTGCACTTCTTAACTGAAGAGTAGGAAATCAGCAACTAAGCATGTATTTATCTCACTGTGGCAGAAAACGTCTTTTGACGCACATAAGCAGTTTCTGTTGCTGGCTTGCAAACACAGAGAAATTGCCTGCTGAAGTCAGAGATGATGATTGCTTCCTGGGTAGTGGCTGTTTTAACCACTTTTTCTTTTGCTTTTAATATTATCTGTGGTATTTCTTTGCATTATTATCTGTAAAGGTTTTTTTCCGACTCCACAATATTCAAATAGCAAATAGCTATGTTGTCATGGAAATCATTACAGAATTAGGCCACAAAGAGTGACAGTGACTTAGTAGCCAGGTGATACAGGAACTCAACTGGGAAAAGAGAAATCTGTTTTTCTGCCCCAGCTCCCATGAATATATAATTATTTTTTCCCTAATGAAACGGATGCAGTAAAAGGGGATGCCTCCGAAGACTCCTGGTAGATGACTGCAGTACTCCTTCAGGCCTGGATTCAGATCTCTGGTCCTTATCGGACAGGAGGAGGGAAGAATTGAATTTCAGTTTTACATATCTTAGCAGAAGGAATTAATCTCTGGATGAGGCGGTGGGAGCAGGAAGATGGCCACGCTTGCCTTTCCTTGTCCAGGTGCTTAAGCACGCTGTAAGCACACTTACCCAACGCTGCCGCAGCTAAATGAGATGACAGACAAATGGATGCCTAATTTTAGTCTCATCAAGATTCAGCCAGGCGTGAAACTGTTTCCTCATCACACAGCAGATGTGGGCTCAGGAACGTGGGCACTGATGGGAATTTAGGTGTCTGGGGGGAAACCGAGCAGGGGTATTCCCTCTGTATTGGCATAGGAGCCTGTGTTTCACTTCTGAGTTCAAAGCTTCGAGATTTTGTGTTGTAAAAAGAAAAAGTTTAATAAAAATTGCAGTTGTGAAACTTTTTTGCATATAAGCACACATTTAACTTCAAGGGGATGAGCTCTCACATGGTGAATGCTACAAACTGGACTTCCCAATGTCCCTGCCAGCCTATATTGTCTTGTCGTCCTATATCTGAATTGTCTGTCAGGCAGCTGATGAGGTTAAAAATGCTTAAACCGTTGTTGGCAAAACAATCAAATTTAAATGTATTTCCAGATTAAGCAGTTTGC